>NW_021680644.1:244045-255295 GCF_001412515.2 Diachasma alloeum
TCTCAGAATCCTGAATTAGCATGCTCCCAGTCAAATACTACATGAGTACATACTTTCTCTAAATTTTCGCTCCTTTAACATTAATTGTTTGGCCAGGACAAAAACAAAAGCTCGAATTTTTGAAAAATCATATCTTGCGAACAAATTGGCCGATTTTAATAAATAAAAAAATTTTTTTTTCGTTTTATTATGTACTTCGAGACTAAAAATACAACAGTGCTACGAGGATAAATACTAAGCCATTTTTTAAGTTTTTCGTTATTTTAATCGCTCTATTTCGCAGGGGCCATTCGAAAATCGAATAATTTTTTTTTCTGCGATGGATGATGATATTACTCAATTTTTCTGGGGTCCGGAAAACTGTCCTGGAGTTGAAGGATTATCACTCAAGCTGAAAGAACTCCTCCACGATGCTGTGATTGAAACTGTAGAATTCAGGACTTGGCAATCTGTGGATAGAACAACATTACAGACCCAGAGACTTCCAGTGTATGAATTTGTTGATGTACTTTGTGAGAGATTGAAAGTATTGAAATCTCATTATTGTATTGCCATACAACAAAATGCGTTCGTGAAAGAACGAAAGGGGGATTTGATTGAGGGTGAAATTGTAGTGCAGGCTGATTTTTCGGAGAATTATTCTTTCGTCGCTCAACACGGTGCTCAATCGTTCCATTACAACAATGATCAATGCACTGTCCATCCTGTGGTATATTATTATCACCATGGCAATAATATTCGACATAGAAGTCTAGTCCTCTCATCTGACAGTCTCGTTCACGATACTACTGCAAATCATTTAATACAACAAATTCTGATACGACACATAAAACAAGTCTGTGCTGTCGTAAACAAATTGATCTATGTTACAGATGGCGCTGGACAGCACTATAAGAAACGATATAACATGGCTAATCTTTTGTTGCATAAAAATTATTTTGGAGTTGAAGCAGAGGCGCACTATCATGCGACCGTGCATGGAAAGATGGCATGCGATGGCGTAGGCGCAGTCTTGAAGAGGGAAGCAAGACGAAGAAGTCCGCAAATTACTAATGGTGAACCTATTCTCACTCCAGATGGTCTGTTCTAGTGGGCAAAGAATAATTTCAAGGATCTCGATGTGTTTTTCGACACTAAACAGGAACAGGAGGATATGAAAGAAGGGTTGAAAACAAGATTCGACAGTGCAAAGGCGATTCCAGCGATACAAAAAAATCCCGGCTTCATTCCTGTGGGAGAAAAGGAATTATTGATTAAGAGTTATTCTTCTGCGACTATGGGAGAAGTTTTTCCAAAGGCGAAGGAACGAAATGGATGACGTACATTAAGATAGCC
The DNA here is from genome assembly GCF_001412515.2 of Diachasma alloeum. Classification (NCBI taxonomy): domain Eukaryota; kingdom Metazoa; phylum Arthropoda; class Insecta; order Hymenoptera; family Braconidae; genus Diachasma; species Diachasma alloeum. The sequence continues at coordinate 245,381 of NW_021680644.1, forward strand.
ATTGTGATTCAGAAAAGTTCGATTTCAAATTGCTTTTTCTTTTTAATTTAATGTTTATTTTTCAAATTACAATCTTAAAACAGACATATACTCCATGTTGATCTAAAAACTCATCAAATATTTGGTACTTTGCGAATTCTCATTGTCGTTTATGTAAGTAGAGCTGTTAATAATCAATAAATCCAACTTTATTCTAGAAAAAACGTTTTTTATCCATCACTACTTATGCATCTCATCTTCAAATTATGCCGAAAAATTGCACGCTCATCCTTTCATGAGGCATTCGTCATTTTTCAGGAACAAAATTCGAAAAATCTAATTTTTCATGAGAAAAGAATTTTTCTCTCATCTCCATATAGCTATCCCATTTTAAAATCCCCCGAAAAAGTTGAGTAATATCATTATCCATCGAAGAAAAAAAAAATTATTCGATTTTCGAATGGCCCCTGCATAACAGAAGGATTTAAATAACAAAAAACTTAAAAAATGGCTCATTATTCTTCCTCGTGGTACTGTCTTATTTTTATTCCAAAAGTATATGAAAAAACGAAAAGAATATTTTTTTATTCATCAAAATCGGCCAATTTGTTCGCAAGATATGATTTTTCAAAAATTTGAGGTTTTGTTATTTGTCCTGGCCAAACAACTAATGTTAAAGGAGCGAAAATTTAGAGAAAGTATGTACTTATGTAGTACTTGACTGGGAGCATGCTAATTCCAGATTCTGAGAACCAAAAAATTCCAGGGTGGCTGAGTTGACATGGAATGTCCCATATTTACCTAGTAGTATGGGGAAAAATTGATTGAGTTAATCATTTTGTCTACATTTCGATATCCTTCATCGTGTATGAAAAGCCACTGAATTCGTTCCGTCGCCAATAAATGACTCTTGCCATTCCTTCTCTTAAGCCTCCAATGCTAATAAAATTCCCTCCATTTCACCGTTCCTCCGTAAGAGTGCGCGGTACTTTTTCCCGTGCTTCTTGTGGCGATTCCTGGCTCTTCAGCATAAGAAGATTAATAAAGATTCTGATTTAAGAATCCTATCTCCCACTTCAACATCAAATTGATGGGATTCTCCCAATTGAACATCACTCTGAAAAATGGAAAACCATTATTACTTTCCGCATCTTCTATCGGTTTTCAGAAACCAATTCCGCTTGAAATCCAAATATTATCCGCCTGCTTTACAAATGAATATTCTTCCTTTTATAAAAATACCCTCAAAGCAGCACATGACAGCAAGACTCCTGTTGAATATTTACAAAAAGTTCACTAAAAATTCAAAGTGAGATTGCTTTGTGTATACACAAAGTATGAAGGTGACAAAGGAAGTAGAAGAGAAAACGGCTCTGAAGAGCAAAGTTTCAATGTAATTAAAAAAATGGTGATCAAAGTTGTACAGAGTAAATATCTTCAAATTTTTAAAATGAATACATTTTAAAATTATTTCTGTTGTCTCCCGCTGGGCACATATTCTGCACTTTGTTCAACGAACAGAGTACCAAGCGATTTCCAGTGTATGATGGATTTTCCATCGAGTCCAACATGAAGTTCAATAGAAAAAGGAAAAAATCGATGCAATCATTTAGCACTCCGTTGGTCGCGCAAAAGTTACAAACGCCGTTGATCGCGCCGTAAGCGCCGTGTCGCACTAGCATAAATCGATATAATGATAAATTTGAAAGATCTAGGAAAAATCTGAAAAAAATCAAGAGTGATCTAGCTCGTATACTTGAAGAAGTCCCATGAGATTTTTTATATTCAGTATTACTCTTAATGAATACATAATTCAAGCTCAAAGTTACCAAGTTTTTCTGAAAATTGGCCTTATACACGATACACGGCCCGGAGTTTCGGAATGAAAATATGCAATTCCAACTAGTTACGATATTTTTGGGGGATATTTTCATTGATAGGGTTTCTAGACACTTCAAAATGAGATGTCAAATTTTTTCAAATTTTTCTGAGGATTTGCTGCAATGTGATTTAAAAAATCGGAAAAAGTGCAGTGCACCGCTCATAGCGCGACCAACAGAATGTTAACGGAGTTAATTGTATTCGAAGCGTGGATAAGTTTTGCAATGCTTTCAGTCCTGATGCCTGCGCTATGCTTGTGAACGTCGAAAAACAAATTTTACTATCCATGGACATTTAATAGTTTATCACACAATATTTGACAAATAATAGTTCTGTCAGATCGAGATACGCGGCAGCGTATCGGCCAAGAAAAGTTTTGACGCCGACTGTGCAAAACATCTGACCGAGGGCACCGCGTATCTATACATGACAGAACTTCCCCCTCCACTACCTCTAAGTGATTGACATTCATTATAGTAAAAACGGGACTATAAATCGGAAAATTGTCCTTAGTTACATTATACAAAAGGCCTATGAGCTTTTCAACGGTGTAATTATTGTATTTTTTGAGTTAACAGTAAAAAAGATACACCCATAGCAACGGGCTGATATTCACATTCTCGGGATTCGCATTATAAAGTCGGAGAATCAAGTCACAGCGTTGGCAGCACCTGTCCAATTGAGTCTCACGTCCAACGTCGAAGTGTTGCCACCAGTGTATTTAAATGTGGGTTGTGATGTTCTGGAGAATCATGAGACGCATTTTATTCTCACTTCAAATTACTTCTTAGAGTAAAACAAAAAATTAATTCAGTGTTCTATTTTTTTTCTCGAAAATTCGTATTTCTTTTCGTCATATATATATATATAGGCAGTGTATGAGGTGAATTTAAGAGTGAATTTCTGTGGTTCCCGGTAGCTTAGTCGGTAAGAGTGCCCGGCGCGTATCTGGGAGACCTGGGTTCGATTCCCGGCTGGTTGAAACGGAAATTTTTTCTGTCTAAATTCTAATTCTCTTAGAATTCTCTTAGAATTTTTTTTACCGATTCATTCATTGTTTTTACCGATTATTGATCATTTATTCAGATTTTAGACTTAGTTTGTTTCTCCCATTCAATTTTTTCTTTGATTTTCTATGGGGATTGAATTTTTTGGTAAGATGGATTAATTTCCCTTCAGAAACAACCGAACAAAATGTTCGGATGTAAAATTTTTGTAAAAATGTTGACTTGATAGATATTTTTATAAAAACATTTGTTTTCGTTTTTTATGTTGAAGATATCACTAATGTTGTTGAAATAATTACAAAAGTGTCTTCTTGTTCCTCGCACCTCACCGTAACCTCATTCAGACCACTGTTCCCACGAAACTGGAAACTATTATCACTCGAAGAAAAATACATATTTCGTTCGAGTGATGACATACATACATTGATTATCATACAATTTTTGGCAAAGGACTGTTCTACTAGATTTCAAACATAGACCATAACCTCACAGACTGAATTTCATCTCCGAAGTCCGGGTATATATACCCGGGTATATATATATACCCGGATATACAAACAAACTAAGTCTAAAATCTGAATAAATGATCAATAATCGGTAAAAACAATGAATATCGAGTAGAACTGTTTGTTCTGAAAGGATGTTCTATCTTGTGAAAAAACAAATGAGTTGAATTGAAAAGAACAACTTCCTTATGATATGAAAATAATTCTGCGCTTATTTTGGAAAAATTAGTGAAATCTCCCTAAAAAAACAAAAACAAATGTTTTTGTAAAAAAACTGCGCCACGAAAAAGTTTTGTTTGGTTTTTACTAGAAAATTGAAATTTTTGAAAAACACAAAGAAATAAAAACGAAAGTCACGTCAGGAATGTTAAATAAATGGGTATAGGACACGATCTGATGTCTATAAAAAAATAGTTCTAAATAAAGAAAGTATTTTTAAAAAATTCTCTACAAAATAAGAAATCAGTAGGTGCAGGACCAACGTTTTTGGCGCGAATTTTTTCTATTCACTGTCTATATCAATCTAATCCTCTATCTACTGATTCGCGCCAAGGATGTTGGTCCTGCTCCTACTGATTTTTCATTTTGTAGAGAATTTTTAAAAAATACTTTTTTTATTTAGAACTATTTTTTTTATAGACATTTGATCGTGTCCTATACCCATTTATTTAACATTCCTGGCTTGAATGTCGTTTTTATTTCTTTGTATTTTTCAAATATTTCAATTTTCCAGTAAAAACCAAACAAAACTTTTTCTTGGCGCAGTTTTTTTACAAAAACATTTGTTTTGTTTTTTAGGGAGATTCCAAATATAACCGATAACCTCACAAATTATCTTTATCTCCGAGGTCCGGACATAGATATGACGACAAGAAATTTGAATTTTCGCCAAAAAAAAACATATATCCCTGAATTAATTTTCGGTTTGTTCTAATAAGTAATTTCAAGCAAGAAAAAAACGTTCCCCCTGGTTTTCCATAATATCACAACCCATGTTTAAATTTCACAGCTGGCAGTATACAAAATGCAGAGGGTAAAACCCCGAAGTACAGTATAATTGGCGTTTGATTGGACAAACGCGTTGTATCATTTTTTATGGAGTAGCGGGATCCCCAGAAGGATTCTTCAATAGTATCAAAATAGGAGCCGTGGAATGTGAAACAGCTTTCAGGGCAGAGTACGAATTTTTGGTTTCCATTTCGGTCTATGCTCCTAATACTGTTTGACTGAAAGTTCATTCCATTCATGTCAGCCTTTAATAGATTTGTACGTGAATTCTGACTGCGTATCGATAAATCTAAAAATGATTAATACTCCGCTGCGAACTTAATTCATTCGCTCCAAAGGAATTTAATGCGATAAGCATTCCATTCCAACGGATATGCTTGCAGGTAATCATTAACTAATGTGTCAGCATGTAATTAATATCAGTGAATCAAAGATTTCTTTCAGTAATTGGAATTGAGATATTATCTACATAAATTACTTCCAATATCAATGGAAAACATCAATTCGCGATGAAAATGGGGGAAATGGTATCAAAGGCATGTATAATTTTGACGTATAAATTAACGGTTTTTTTTAAATAATGGAACAGCTCTCATTCTCATGGGTTCCGGATACGTTTCAGTTCTTTTTGCATGTCATATTCATAATGTTAACTGCTGAATGAAATTTCCAATGGAAGCAATATATCTTATCATCAAACAATTCAATTGAACTCGCATTAATCCAAGCTGTGCATGCGATCAACTCTTCCTATCATTGTTGTGTTTGAAAAAAATGAAAGAAGTTTACAATACCGATTCAACTACGATGAAATTAATGTCATTATCCAGTCCTCAGGTGAATTAACAACGGTGTTGGATATTTCCAATGTTGTATGTTTTGAATTAAACTCAGAATAAAAATCAAGTGTTTGGATGTGTAACCACTTTCAGAGGAGTTTAAGCACACTTCATTTTTTCCAGTTCACTACGAAACCTCAATTCTACATAGAGAAAAATTGTGAATGAATTACAAATTACATATGATAACTACTCAATTTTTCATAATCAGCAGTGACTCTCATTGTTACATGATATCAAAATCAAATTTATGGAATTCATTCGGAAGAAAATTAGCAGATTGTTAACTAAGGAATTCAGTCGACTTCCAATCGAAATGAACTGCTGTTCAATATTGTGATACTTTTCACATAAAACTCAATGTGGAATTTTCTGTTAATCATTTTTAGCAGTGATGAGCATTAAAAGAACGCAAAAATTGGAATGGAACTATTTACAAAGGAATTTAACGTACATAAACAAGTAATAAGACAGACTGGGCAGAGTATTCCAATCGTCTATCTGACGTAATTTTCAAGCTCTGCTTTTCATGTTCGGAAATGTTACCAATTTTGGCCCGTTTATATTGGCTTTCCAATGCATATTGATGATATGAAAAAGTCAATTAAGCCCCTCCCTTCTCTATTTATCCCATATCGAGTCATCAATGTATTGCTTTACTGATTTCAATTTGTAAATCCAACTGCTTGATGTCATAGTGATATCAATAATAATTCATCAATATATGAATGTATTGGAGAAAAATATATGTAATTTGTTTGCAGAGAACATTATATGTGATGTTCACTGACTTAGAAACGGAATTTATTTCAATTCATAATTGATGCATTGTTCATTATGTATGAATCGAAAAGCGAGAGGGCATTTATACCTCATGTAAAAAGAAAATGACACTATCAACTGAATAATTCCCGCATTCCCTCTCGATGGAATCACTATGTTGAGGGGACTACTCTAGTAGATAATGATTCACTTCTTTCTAACTACTTTCCTCCCGCGTGACCAAAAGCTAATTTAGATTTTCAAACTGTGATAAATTTCGAAAAGCCTATGGTGATTGCTCCAAGGTGCGTGATAGCTTGCATAAAAATCACTATCATAAAGAGTTTCCGAGCTGTGATGATAGTACCGTACTTTAAAATATGCAAGCATGTTACTCCTTGCAGCATAAATTTTATGCATGAATTGGTACGGCGAAGTGACAACCAAAATGCCATTTTCGAGAAAGGCAAAAAAAGAATGGGTTCTTAAATTGCGCTCGTCCAATTTTCTCCACAATGTGACGGGACGTGATCTCATTCTTCTCAGCAGATTTTTACTTTCTCCATTTTCGAGAGGAAAATTTTTCATAAAATTTACTTATCTGAGACTTTACGTAGACTTCCCTCCACGGTAAGCGATAAGACACGAGAAGATTTGTACCATTTTTGCAGGATCAGAGAACATTTTTAGATTGTAAAAATAACGATTCATCCAGGAAAAATGGCACAAATAATAATGAGTAACTTACCGAAATAAATGATAAAGTAGACGAGCGTGGGAAGAGAGGTAGACATCGCTTGTTCTTAGCGATAACTCTTACATTCTCAGATATTATCTCACTCGCATTTTCGGCAGATGTATGTGGCCTCCACTTGAAGTTTCCAGTGTTCGTAAAAGAATTTTCTGGGAACGTCTTCCATTTTCAATCATAGCATCATACAGCTGACGTTCTGTGTATTTTATGAGCTCTTCAAAATACTCAACATGATGTCATTCACTGCTTACGGTAAATTTTAATCGTAGATATTCTCAGCTGTCACAATTACACAAACACTTTTTCACCCATGTGTTCTATCCAGAGTAATTACAATTCAACACGAGACTTTTGATATTCGAATAACCAATTGTAATTGAATATTTCGGGGAAAAACATTTTCCCCAATCCTCACGATTCTGCATTGACAGAACAGAATCCCTTCCTGAATCAGGCAAATACGTAATGAAGATATAAACAACTAATTATCATCACTCTTATTAGATAATTCAACGAAACTTTATTACGAATGTATCGAATCGGGATCACTCCAGTTCTGCAGCTCGAATTTCTGTCAATCAACATATACAAAGAACCTAACCAGTTGAAATGTTCAATCACGTTCGGTTACCCTAACACCACTGCTATACCGCTACTACACGGTATTCCGTCGGATGATGATGATTGACTAAAAACAGCATACCCAGGAGTGGGTGATGCAGGAGAGAGCGCACTTTCGAAAAGAGATGCTCCCGCGTCAAGGATAGACGAGGAACTACAGTGCGCGAGCGCCAGTAGGTTGTTGAGCACGCAGCCGCCCCTTTGCAAGCACCATGTATCTATATATGTATAAAATCTCTCTCCCCTTCGTCAACGACCAAAACCTACACAACACCACCACCAACCACTTCTCTACGCTTGCCCGCGGGTATCTTGTTAAAGATGCGAAAGTACGAGCGAAAAAGGAAAAAAAATTGAGATACCTCACCCAACTGTTTGGTGCTCATTATATATCATTGTATTTAATGATAACGGATAAGAAATTGAGGCTCCATTGTCCTTGCTCCTTGTTATGCGCAATTGTAAAACTACATTATATATTTAGCAAATTCAATTAATACCAAATTGAGATACTGAGCAACGATACACCAGTAATTGACAACGACAGTGAGAAAACAGGTATCCATTCACGATAGAATGTATGTCTCACTCATGTAAGTTTCCTCTAAACGACTTACATACGTTTACGATCGATAAAGCGTACTTTGTTGTGGTACTGTGTAAGGCGAGCCATTAACACGTGCTGTACTACTGACCTGCCAAACTAATCACTTCCATGAACTTTGACTTCGATTGTTTTCTTTTCGTTTGAAATGAACAGAAGTATTAACGAAAAAATTTCATGCTGGGAGTAGAAACGTGAAATCCATCTCAATTTTCTGAATTACAGTATGCGTTTCATATGAGGTATTCCACGTCAAATGAGTCAATCGCTGACCCTCACCCTCTTGGAAATTAATGGTGATTTTTTCTACGATCGGGGAGATTGAAAAATTATCTCTGAAATTTTTTCACATTTTTTCGGCAGCCCAGTTCGGAGATGTGATTTTTTTCACATTTTTTGGTTTTTTCCAATAATTCGAGTTCTATGTGTCCGATTTTAATTTATTAAGCATCAAAATTTTCCATTTTTTACCGCCTATACGACTATTTATATTAATTTTTAAATACGTTTATTCGGCGAACGAGTATTACAGAAGGAGACCAAAATTATATACATTTACTAGGAATTGTTTGGGAGAGTCATTAATAATTTTTATTTCGTTTGGGAAAGGGTGAAAACGTCCATTTTTAAGGGTTGAAGCCGAATAATAACATTAAATATTTTTGATAACATTTCTTTCTTTCTTGAAGGAAAGGGGCGGAGGGGTTAGAGCCAAATAATATTATTAATTATTTCTTATAAAAATTTCTTCTCTTTTGGAACAGAGGGGCGGAGGAGAAGAGGGCGAAGGAGTTAGAAACAAATTATATTATTAATTAATTTTGATAAAAAAATTTTCTCTTTTGGTGCAGAGGGGGGGAGGGGTCAGAGTTCAATAATAATATTAATTATTTTTATAATGTTTTTTTCTTTTGGAGCAGAGGGGGGGAGGGGTCAGATTTAAATAAAAATATTAATTATTTTTGAGGTTTTTTTTTGGAACAGAGGGATGGAGGGGGAGGGGGGGAAGGGGTTAGAGCCAAATAATAATAATAATCTTTTGGAAAGAGTAGAGAATCGGGGTCGGGTGCATCACCGGGCCAACTCTCTACTCTCTACAAAAGTGGAGAGCCCTTCGCCCCCTCCCCCTCCAAAACACTGTTCCAAAAAAAAATATTATCAAAAATTCTTAATATTATTATTCAACTCTAACCCCTCACCACCACCCCTCCCACTGCTACAAAAGAGAAAAAAAAGCTATCAAAAATAAACAATATTATTATTTAACTCTAACTCCCCCCCTCCCACACACTGTTCAAAAAAAAACATTATCCTAAATAATTAATATTATTATATGGCTCTAACCACTTCGCCCCCTACCTCTGCACCCCTCTCCGACAAAAGAGAAAAAAATTTATCTAATATATTTTATATTATTATTTGGCTCCAACTCTCTCCCAACTCTCCACTGCTGGAACAAATGGAAAGTCGAACTCTCGCATGGTTCCGTCAGGGGAATGGGGGGGAGTCGCTAACCGAGAGTTGTCGATGTGTCACCCCCCTCCCCTCCTCCCCGCCGTAATTCTCCGAAAGTAAAGGAGATAGCGAATTTTCCTTGAAAAACCGAGGGATATGGGGGGGGAGCAGCTAACTGCGAGTTCCCGATGTCCCCCTCCCACTCCGCCCCTCAGATCACTGAAAAGAAGATACAGGGTGTCCGTGAAGTACATGACGATCCGAAACCGGCAGGTTCACGGGGTGATTCGGAACAGAAAAGACCTTTTCCACTTTTTGATGAGAATAGTACAATGACCGAAGGTCTAACATACGAATGTTTGCGATACAGGCTCCATTTTTGATGGAATTTGTGATTAGGGCGTATGAAACTAATGGCAGATGTTTAAGGTTCCCCAAGTTTGTGCGGGCGTTGAAGAAGCCAAAAAACTACCCCGGAAAACGGTTTTTCCGAACACAC
>NW_021680644.1:257356-269503 GCF_001412515.2 Diachasma alloeum
TCTCTCTCTCTCTCTCTCTCTCTCTCTCTCTCTCTCTCTCTCTCTCTCTCTCTCCCGTAAACAAATGGGTTTACAGCATTTTGCGAAAATAAATTTCTTGTAGATCAAATTTCCTACACTAAACGTTTCATGCTGTAATGACGTAAACCCAATAATTCATTAAATAGTTACATAACAATGTTATTTATATTTTTGTAATTATTTAATAAACTACTGAATTTAGGTTATTTCATTATAGGACGTTGTTTGAAACGCAACTAGACATCAACTATTTCAATGAACTATTTCGGAAATCTCCTCGAACTTTCGGGTCAACGGTCAGCGAGCCACTGACCCGGAAGAGTCACCCACCAGTCAGTATTATTATATCAGTTACAATTCAATTGTGTTCAGCAAATTATCAATTTACTTCACAGACAATAATCAGTTAGTTAACCAGATCTTCAACAGTGTACATAAAAATCGTGACTTTGGTGCTTCTAGCACGCAATAAATTTAGTGGTTTTATAAAACATTTTGATCAGTTATTCACCGGCTCGACTCTCTTCCACTAATCCCACGCCTAACCTGCATCCACCCAAAATTCAGATTCCTCACCAAACAGACGTTTTTTTGTAGGAAATTAGATTCCCTACAAAAAATAATGAATGGCAAAATGTTGTAAATGCATTTTTTTACAAGATAATTGTCAAAAAGTGTTTGTCAACAAAAAAATCGACGAAAATTAAAACCTGTCCCTTTCTCATTTTTGAGACAATTGTTTATTTGAACATTTGTCCACGGTCGTAGCTATCAGATGGACGTTGGGGATTGTCAAACGTCACGAGGGTCACTGGAGGGAGAGTCAAACGTCACAAGGGTCACTTGCGGATGGTCAAACGTCACGAGAGTCCCTTTGGAAAGAGTCAAACGTCACAAGGGTCACTTGCGGATGGTCAAACGTTACAAGAGTCCCTTTGGGGAGTGTCAAACATCACAAGAGTCATTTGGGGGAAAGTCAAACGTCACGAGGGTCATTTGATGGAGAGTAAAATGTTACAAGGATCACTTGGGGGAGAGTCACACCTCACAAAGATCCCTCGGTGGAAAGTCAAATGTCACGAGGGTCACTTGAAGGAAGAGTCAAACGTCATGAGGGTCACTTGTAGGAAGAGTCAAACCTCACGAGGGTCACTGGAGGGGAAGAGCCAAACGTCACAAGGGTCACTTGGGGGAAAGTCAAACGTAACAAGGGTCTTTTGCGAACGGCCAAACGTCACGAGGTTCATTTGCGGATGGTCAAACGTTAGAAGAGTGCCTTGGGGGAGAGTCAAACTTCATAAGGGTCATTTGCGGCTGGTCAAACGTCACGAGGGTCATTTAGGCCAGAATCAAACGTCACAAGAGACACTTGGGAAACAGTCAAACGTCACGAAAATCTTTTGAGGTAGACCCAAATGTTACAAGGGTCATTTGGGGAAGAGTCAAACTTCACAAGGGTCACTTGAGGATGGTCAAACGTCACAAAAGTCACTAGGGAAAAATCACAATATNTTTTGTAGGAAATTAGATTCCCTACAAAAAATAATGAATGGCAAAATGTTGTAAATGCATTTTTTTACAAGATAATTGTCAAAAAGTGTTTGTCAACAAAAAAATCGACGAAAATTAAAACCTGTCCCTTTCTCATTTTTGAGACAATTGTTTATTTGAACATTTGTCCACGGTCGTAGCTATCAGATGGACGTTGGGGATTGTCAAACGTCACGAGGGTCACTGGAGGGAGAGTCAAACGTCACAAGGGTCACTTGCGGATGGTCAAACGTCACGAGAGTCCCTTTGGAAAGAGTCAAACGTCACAAGGGTCACTTGCGGATGGTCAAACGTTACAAGAGTCCCTTTGGGGAGTGTCAAACATCACAAGAGTCATTTGGGGGAAAGTCAAACGTCACGAGGGTCATTTGATAAAGAGTAAAATGTTACAAGGATCACTTGGGGGAGAGTCACACCTCACAAAGATCCCTCGGTGGAAAGTCAAATGTCACGAGGGTCACTTGAAGGAAGAGTCAAACGTCATGAGGGTCACTTGTAGGAAGAGTCAAACCTCACGAGGGTCACTGGAGGGGAAGAGCCAAACGTCACAAGGGTCACTTGGGGGAAAGTCAAACGTAACAAGGGTCTTTTGCGAACGGCCAAACGTCACGAGGTTCATTTGCGGATGGTCAAACGTTAGAAGAGTGCCTTGGGGGAGAGTCAAACTTCATAAGGGTCATTTGCGGCTGGTCAAACGTCACGAGGGTCATTTAGGCCAGAATCAAACGTCACAAGAGACACTTGGGAAACAGTCAAACGTCACGAAAATCTTTTGAGGTAGACCCAAATGTTACAAGGGTCATTTGGGGAAGAGTCAAACTTCACAAGGGTCACTTGAGGATGGTCAAACGTCACAAAAGTCACTAGGGAAAAATCACAATATTTTTCGGGGAAAATTTGAATTATTGACAATTCAAGAGATGCAATATTTCAGATAGCCTAGAAGCTTGAGAACAACAGAAACAATTTCCAAAGTTGCTACTTACACAATACACATGGTGTTAAATGAGACATCCGTAATTTCACCATTGTCCCTACATTGGCTTTTTCCACTTGTAGTTCTCGTGAGCCTTGTGAGCCTTAGACTCTACAAATAATTCTATTTTTCCCCAAGTGACCCTCGTGAGGTTTGATTGTTTCTTCAAGTGACCCTTCTTACGTTTGTCTCTCCCTCAAGGCACCCTCCTAACGTTTGACCAACCACCAGTGACCCTTATAACGTTTGACTTCTCTCCCAAATGACCCTTGTGAAGTTTGACTTTCCACCAAGTGACCCTCGTGACATTTGACCATCACATGGCTACGGCCATGGCCATTTTTGCACGTGAAAGGATGGAAATCCAACGTTATGATTTGGTGGCCCTGAAAAGGGCCGTTTTTTATCATTGCCTTCAAAACGACAGTTTTCTCCATGACCCTAAAAAACATTTTCCACATGTCCTCCACCAGCAGCAATGCAGAGTCTTGCTCTCTTCAGAAGATTCTCCCTCATGCGTTGTAGCTCTTCGGGAGTGACAGTGGCTACTGCAGCGTGCAGCAGTGCAGTCATCTCCTCCTGATTTCTTGGATTGTGGGGGTATATCCGGAACTCCAGAGTACCCCACAAGAAGAAATCCAGTGGAGTGAGGTCTGGAGACCGCGGGGGTCAAGCCACAGGTGGATGGCGACGTCCACCCCTGCCCCGATTGTGCCGGTTCCCTATCCAGCGATCCGGAAACCACTCATTCAGCTGGTCCACTACTGCCACGCACGTATGAGCTGGAGCCCCATCGTGCTGGAACCAAATATCTCTGTCACCAGGACCGTCACCGACGACAGTTACAAGGCGATCTTGCAAAAATCCCAAGTAATTGCCACCCTGAAACAAAAAAAAATTACAATAATTATTCGAGTGGTAATGAAATCATAGAGGGTAAAAAATAGAATGGCCTCAGTGTTGATTTAGCATTGGTTCCCTGTCCCATTCACACTAAACGGTGTCTCAGAAAGTCCACACCGTCAATGGTGTGGATTTTCTGGGACACCGTTCGGAGAGAATTGGACAGGGAGTTAATGTTAAATTAACACGGAGCCATTTTTCCATTTTTTGCAGTGAAGGATAAAAAAAATACTTACGTCGAGACANCCCCTTTCTCACGAAAAGTTTCTCGACTGTCCAGCAAACGTTGCGTATGAAATCGGGATCGCGACTTTTGTCAAGGAGCCATTGGCAGAACTCCACACGCTTCGGCAAATCCTCCGCTTTCACCTCCTGAACACGCGTGTACTTCCATGGATGGAAACCTTCACTTTTCATTACACGATGAACCGTGGAACGGTCCGTGTGTAATGCGGATGCGATTCCCCGGATGGACATTCCTGGATATTCCTCGACACACTCGAGAATTTCCTTCTACAACTCCACGTGATCTGCTCGTCTTGGGCGCCCTTCACCGTGCCTTGGGAGGACGTTACCCTCCCTCAGCCGTTGAAAAGCATCCCTGAAGATACGTGGATCAGACACCACACGATTTGGGAACTGCTCCGCGTAGATTCGAGCAGCTTCCGCCCCATTGCCCCCCGCAACACCATAAACTGCCACCATATCTGCGTATTCCGCTGCCGTGAATTGAACTATTTTCACGATGTGTATCGAATCAAAGAATTAACAAAATCGGAAAAACAAATGAAAAAACAAAGAAGTTCTTTTGGGAAACAAATGAGCTCGGTCACGACTCATTTGTTTTTCGACGTGGTCATTCGTATTGTAATTTCCGTGCGATACACATCGTGAAAATGGTTCGATTCACGGCAGCGGAATACGCAGATATGGTGGCAGGTTATGGTGTTGCGGGGGGCAATGGGGCGGAAGCTGCTCGAATCTACGCGGAGNTTGATGATCTCTTTTAGCGATGTAGTTGATGAGCTGACTGTTGATCTGAAGGTCGCGTCCCTTTTTTGGTGAAACTTGAACCTCCTCTTGGTGATGTTCTTCCTTCTGGTAAGTCCTTTATCGACTGAGAGAGGCGTAAATTCCCTCAGTTGCCGCCGAGCTCATTGTTATCGATTGTCTCAATACTGTAGTTCCTGGATTCCCCTCCCTGCTGATGATGTACTCCTGCTGAAATTAGCGCCAGAGTTGACTCCTCTCGCGTAAGCCTCGGTAAACGTTGATAATTTCTGATTCGTTGATGATCTGCTGGTGAATGGCTGCGTTGATGTGACANCGTGAAAATGGTTCGATTCACGGCAGCGGAATACGCAGATATGGTGGCAGGTTATGGTGTTGCGGGGGGCAATGGGGCGGAAGCTGCTCGAATCTCCGCGGAGCTNGTTGAGTTCTTCCTGAGTGGTGATCGGCTTATTTTGAACTGCCTCATTTATTGCTGACAGTCCCTCATCTAGTGTGACTTGCACAATTTACTCAATGTTGTTCTCTGGTTGTTGAGTTCCTTCTGTGGGGTCGTTGACCTGAGCGTCGTCTGCCATGGTGATAATCTGCGCTAAGTTGTTGATATTGTAAGTTATCGGCTGTTGAGACGCTACTGACAGCCGATGAGTTACTGACTGCCGAACGTTCGGTGAGTCTCCTATTGCGTGGCGCACGTGGGCCAAACGTTGATGTANACAGTCGAGAAACTTTTCGTGAGAAAGGGGATTATCAATCAGCACAATGAGCATCATTGGGCTATTGAAAATCATCGTATCACGAAAGAATCGAACTAGCAGTATCGTTGGGACAGTATGAACATTTGGGGAGGAATCATTGGTGATGATNTCGCCTATTGTGTGGCGCACGTGGGCCAAACGTTGATGGGCTTCAGCGACACTCGACACTCACGAACGCTCCCGATTTCGACACTGAATTTCACTGGTATGTCCTTTGTTACCCCGTCGCCCTTGCGGGTGTAAACAAAGCGAATGTTCTAGAACCCTGTCCGTTGAGTTGCCCGTGCGAACCCCGCATGTTTATTCGACACGAGGCGTCCTTATGATTTTGCCATNTCACTTACCAGGACGTCTCGACGTAAGTATTTTTTCTTTATCCTACACTGTAAAAAATGGAAAAAAGGCTCCGTGTTAATTTAACATTAATTCCCTGTCCAATTTACTCCGAACGGTGTCCCAGAAAGTCCACACCATGGACGCCCTCCTCGTTTGACCATCCGCAAATGACCCTCGTGACATTTGGCCATTCGCAAAAGACCCTTGTTACGTTTGACTGTCCTCCAAGTGACCCTTGTGACATTTGGCTCTTCCCCCCAAGTGACCCTCGTGAGGTTTGACTCTTCCTTCAAGTGACCCTCGTGACATTTGACTTTCCACCGAGGGATCTTTGTGAGATGTGACTCTCCCCCAAGTGATCCATGTAACATTTGACTCTCCATCAAATGACACTCGTGACATTTGACTTTCCCCCAAATGACTCTTGTGACGTTTGACACTCCCCAAAGGGACTCTCGTGACGTTTGACCATCCGCAAGTGACCCTCGTGACGTTTGACAATCCCCAACGTCCATCCCATAGCTACGACCATGGCCAAATGTCCAAATAAACAATTGTCTCAAAAATGGAAAAGGGACGGGTTTTGATTTTCGTGGATTTTTTTGTTGAAAAACACTTTGTTACAATTATCTTGTAAAAAAATGCATTTACAACATTTTGCCATACATTATTTTATGTGGGGAATCTAATTTCCTACAAAAAAGGTTTGTTTGGTGAATGACTAGATTTAGGGTGGATGTGGGATGAAAATGTGGAGGGAGCTGTTGGGAAAATTACTGATGAGCCGGATTTAAAAAATCACACTTTATTTTGTGGGATCGCACCACTTTGTCAACACTTATGTACACTCTTTGGTAATTTCACTGGTGAATGTCTAATTGCACTGATAATTGTCTTTCACTGTTAATTCCTTGAGTCACTGAATTTAGACTGAATTTAATCAACAGAGGTGATGTACTGAACAAAACGGTGATCTTACAAAGACCGGTGATGTACTTGATTACTAGTGAGCTAGGTGAGGTTCAAAGAGTANTAGCTACGACCATGGCCAAATGTCCAAATAAACAATTGTCTCAAAAATGGAAAAGGGACGGGTTTTGATTTTCGTGGATTTTTTTGTTGAAAAACACTTTGTTACAATTATCTTGTAAAAAAATGCATTTACAACATTTTGCCATACATTATTTTATGTGGGGAATCTAATTTCCTACAAAAAATGTCTGTTTGGTGAATGACTAGATTTAGGGTGGATGTGGGATGAAAATGTGGAGGGAGCTGTTGGGAAAATTACTGATGAGCCGGATTTAAAAAATCACACTTTATTTTGTGGGATCGCACCACTTTGTCAACACTTATGTACACTCTTTGGTAATTTCACTGGTGAATGTCTAATTACACTGATAATTGTCTTTCACTGTTAATTCGTTGAGTCACTGAATTTAGACTGAATTTAATCAACAGAGGTGATGTACTGAACAAAACGGTGATCTTACAAAGACCGGTGATGTACTTGATTACTAGTGAGCTAGGTGAGGTTCAAAGAGCTACTGTACTCGGTGAGGTGCGATATAAAACTTGTACAGGTGATTTGCCCGAGATAGACTTGTACGGTGAGAGGCTAAGCCTAAACTGATTCGCGCGTGTTTCGGTGACTTATGACTGATGACCCGAAGGGTCCCGGAGATTTTCGAAGTAGGCCGATTGTCGACCAGAATGTTCTGAAATTTTAGTTGCGTTTCAAACNTTGCCCGAGATAGAGTTGTACGGTGAGAGGCTAAGCCTAAACTGATTCGCGCGTGTTTCGGTGAATTATGACTGATGATCCGAAGGGTCCCGGAGATTTTCGAAGTACGCCGATGGTCGACCAGAATGTTCTGGAATTTTAGTTGCGTTTCAAACGACGTCTTATAATAAAATAACCTAAATTCAGTATTTTATTAAATAATTACAAAAATATAATCAACATTGTTATGTAATTATTTAATAAACTATTGGCTTTACGTTATGATACCATAAAACGTTTTTTGTAGGAAATTTGATCTTCTACAAAAAATTNAATCAGAGCTCTGGGGATTCCGTAAACAATTAATAATTATTAATTGTTTATGTTGAGTCGTGAGGATCAATTCCATGGATCGTTTATTCATACATTTCTTTTATTTTCAATATTTTGAGTGCAGCTGCCAAATTCACAATTTTCCTCGAATTTCCTAGACATTTGTTTCTGAACATTCGTTTCCTCGGGTAGTTCCCCGGTAATTGTTCCTGAGCCTCTATTTTCTCACGTAGTACCCCGTCATTAGTACCCATCAATACTCATTCCATGATTCAAAGCTTGCACCTGGCCTCATAAACCACTCATAATATTTGGGTATTGCTAATCCCTAGTCCCGACAGTCTGTCGCCAACACCCCGGGAAGCCTTGATGCACCTAATCCCTATCCCGACAATCCGTCGCCAACACCCCAGAGGGTCTTGACCCACTCCGACTCACTTGAGTCCCAACGACCCCTTCTCCTCCACCCTGGAAGCTCCAAAAATCTATAGCGCCGAACCAATCCCAGCGCTTCCCGCTTAACCGCTCCCTTCCCTTCCAGTTTCTAGCCAATCCTAGCACCGTTCCGAAAAGTGATCCCTTCCACCGCACAACAACCAATCACTGAGAACCTCCTGACTTCCACGCACATAAAAGCTGCGACTTTCCAATTTTCCAAACAGTTACAGTTCCGACTTCAACTAAAATACAGTCCATTCAAAATATCAAACTTCGTGTAAAACTGTACAATCCGGCATTATTATCAGAATATATTTATTATTATTTTAAAGACAATCTCCTGTGTTCCAATTTCATTTTCAATCCGAACTCAATATCCAAACAAGGCAGACCGCGGCGTTTTGGAATTATCATTCGACGATACAGTTTACTCAAAGCGAGAGAGGAAAGAATTATTTTTTTTCTCTTTCGTAATCCCCTCCAAAAACAATAAGAGCGACAGAGAAGTATCGTTCCTTCTCTTTCTCGCTCACGAGTGGAAGGGGAACTCTATCCCGCCTCCTGCTCAGTGGAAGGAGCATCACGCACACTGATGCGCACAGCCACACGGACGTACAGCTGCTGAACGCTGTAGCGCAATTGGCTGTCCTCACCCTAATAACTCCTCAGGGGTGCTTCTGATCAAAAAGTGGAAAAAGACTTTTCTGTTCAGAATCACCCCATGAACCNCACATCGGGAACTCTCGGTTAGCAGCTCCCCCCCATACCTCCCGGTTTTTCAAGGAAAATTCGCTATCTCCTTTACTTTCGGAGACTTAAGGTGCGGGGAGGGGAAGGGGGGGGTGACACATCGACAACTCTCGGTTAGCGACTCCCCCCCATTCCCCTGACGGAACCATGCGAGAGTTCGACTTTATATTTGTTTCAGCAGTGGAGAGTTGGGAGAAAGTTGGAGCCAAATAATAATATTATTTGGCTCTAACCCCTTCGCCCCCTCCCCCTCCAACCCTCTGTTCCAAAAAAAACACCAAAAATAATTAATAATATTATTTGGCTCGAACTCCTTCGCCCCCTCCCCCCCTCTGTTTCAAAAGAGAAGAAATTGTTATAAGAAATAATCAATAATATTATTTGGCTCTAACCCCTTCGCCCCCTCCCCCTCCGCCCCTCTCCTTCAAGAAAGAAAGAAATGTTATCAAAAATATTTAATGTTATTATTTGGCTTCAACCCTTAAAAATGGAAGTTTTCACCCTTTCCCAAACGGACTAAAAATTATTAATGAGTTCCCCAAACAATTCCTAGTAAATGTATATAATTTTGGTCTCCTTCTGTAATACTCGTTCGCCGAATAAACGTATTTTCTAATTTAATTAATAAAGATAATGATTTCGTAAACATCCCCAATCCATTCCCAAACGATTACCATCAATGAAAAATAATAATTAATCTTTCGTCGACCGAGTATATAACGCTGACTTAACCGACCAAGTCGGTAATTCAACGCTGGCGCCATCTCCCGACATCCCCCCACCTGGGCTCTTGTTGCCATACATTACATTATCGATTATTTATTATAATTGATGAAAAATAACAAATTAAACGCTGCCAATTAAAATAAATAATTCATCAATCAACTTTTTCATCATTTTTTCATTGAATTTCAGTGGTTTTCATCCAAAACTAGCATGCCCGCAAGCATACTCGCTACATCCACGCTACTCCGGGCATCCTAAATCGCCAGGGTGGTCAAAACACCACAAAACAACTTCGACTATGTATCGCAAAAATATATAATGTATTGTAGCGTTTCCCCCCTTCAAATTCGAATATGTAACAGAAGACAAGGAACAGAAGAAGGATGTCGCGAGATGACGATCGTCTTGGAGGACAGACTTCACTTGATACTCAAGCCATCTTCTGTCAACAACTCTTTGTCAAATAAATCGCCCTTTTCTTTTGAATCTTGGTTCTGATTTCCCATTAAATAACATTGGTGTTAGAAGTGGTTCTGAAACGTTCCCACGTGAAAAAAAAAATCAAATACAATAAAAATCAAATAAAATATAAAAAAAGTGACAGTTCAACAAAAACTCGTGAGGATGCCGAAACGACACCGGAAAACAAGGGATCTTCCCCCCGAGTCCACAAAAGAAAACCCTGGCCCCTGGCTTTCTGATTTTCGGTCTCATTCTGTTCCTGTTGTGGGAAATTTACGAGTCAATTCACGCATGGAATTATCCAACCGATTAATTGAAATGGAGAATAAACTTCACGAAGAAATGCGTCGCTATCAAGAAGCTACTCAAACAGAAACCATCACTAATATTCGAGAAGAACTCCGCAATCTTCGTCGATCCGAGATTCCGGTTATCCCCGAACCTGTACCCTCCAATCCTCGTTACCGGACAATCAATGAACAAATTCGTCATGTTGATTCACCCATTACGAATAATCATCACCGCACTGTACCTGTCGAAATTCATCACTCAGAACTTGTCTCTCCCGATCCCCTCCATCAGAGAACCAATGAACGAGCCTACCATGCTGATGTACCCAACGTTGAGACCCATCGACATACTGCTCCTGTTCAAGCTCGTCACGATGTTCAAACTCCTCGACCAGGAATAACTACTCATCATTCAGGATTATCAGATAACCCCACAAATTGTTTTAATTCTAATTCTGCTACTGTTCCTAACGCTTTTTCTCACACAATTCTGCGATTTTTACCACCAGTTTCTGGTCAAGAGTCGTCGACTTCCGTCGAAAAAAAAGATTTTATCAAACCAGATACTTACGATGGTATACAATCGTGGTCTCGGTATTGTAAACATTTTGAAATCGCCGCGAACACTAATGATTGGTCGGAAGAAATGAAAGCGGCTCAATTATTATTNCCTTTTCTTTTGAATCTTGGTTCTGATTTCCCATTAAATAACATTGGTGTTAGAAGTGGTTCTGAAACGTTCCCACGTGNAAGGTCATGAAACGTGGAGAAATGCTTAAATTTCCATATTCGATTTTCGGGGTCATTACAATAACTTCCTCCCTTCGGGTCGGGAAGTTAAAAAAAATCAAATACAATAAAAATCAAATAAAATATAAAAAAAGTGACAGTTCAACAAAAACTCGTGAGGATGCCGAAACGACACCGGAAAACAAGGGATCTTCCCCCCGAGTCCACAAAAGAAAACCCTGGCCCCTGGCTTTCTGATTTTCGGTCTCATTCTGTTCCTGTTGTGGGAAATTTACGAGTCAATTCACGCATGGAATTATCCAACCGATTAATTGAAATGGAGAATAAACTTCACGAAGAAATGCGTCGCTATCAAGAAGCTACTCAAACAGAAACCATCACTAATATTCGAGAAGAACTCCGCAATCTTCGTCGATCCGAGATTCCGGTTATCCCCGAACCTGTACCCTCCAATCCTCGTTACCGGACAATCAATGAACAAATTCGTCATGTTGATTCACCCATTGCGAATAATCATCACCGCACTGTACCTGTCGAAATTCATCACTCAGAACTTGTCTCTCCCGATCCTCTCCATCAGAGAACCAATGAACGAGCCTACCATGCTGATGTACCCAACGTTGAGACCCATCGACATACTGCTCCTGTTCAAGCTCGTCACGATGTTCAAACTCCTCGACCAGGAATAACTACTCATCATTCAGGATTATCAGATAACCCCACAAATTATTTTAATTCTAATTCTGCTACTGTTCCTAACGCTTTTTCTCACACAATTCTGCGATTTTTACCACCAGTTTCTGGTCAAGAGTCGTCGACTTCCGTCGAAAAAAAAGATTTTATCAAACCAGATACTTACGATGGTATACAATCGTGGTCTCGGTATTGTAAACATTTTGAAATCGCCGCGAACACTAATGATTGGTCGGAAGAAATGAAAGCGGCTCAATTATTATTTCGACTTCGGGGAAAAGCTCAGGTGATTCTGGAAATAATTTCTGATGACGAAAAGAAAGATTACAAAAAAATTACTTTTTTCTTGAATAATCGGTTTGATGAGAAACATTTATCACGAATGTACTTTAATGAATTGCAAGCGCGAAAACAGAACAAAGAAGA
>NW_021680644.1:269752-280121 GCF_001412515.2 Diachasma alloeum
GAACTTCGCAATCTTCGTCGATCCGAGATTCCGGTTATCCCCGAACCTGTACCCTCCAATCCTCGTTACCGGACAATCAATGAACAAATTCGTCATGTTGATTCACCCATTACGAATAATCATCACCGCACTGTACCTGTCGAAATTCATCACTCAGAACTTGTCTCTCCCGATCCTCTCCATCAGAGAACCAATGAACGAGCCTACCATGCTGATGTACCCAACGTTGAGACCCATCGACATACTGCTCCTGTTCAAGCTCGTCNCCGATCCCCTCCATCAGAGAACCAATGAACGAGCCTACCATGCTGATGTACCCAACGTTGAGACCCATCGACATACTGCTCCTGTTCAAGCTCGTCACGATGTTCAAACTCCTCGACCAGGAATAACTACTCATCATTCAGGATTATCAGATAACCCCACAAATTGTTTTAATTCTAATTCTGCTACTGTTCCTAACGCTTTTTCTCACACAATTCTGCGATTTTTACCACCAGTTTCTGGTCAAGAGTCGTCGACTTCCGTCGAAAAAAAAGATTTTATCAAACCAGATACTTACGATGGTATACAATCGTGGTCTCGGTATTGTAAACATTTTGAAATCGCCGCGAACACTAATGATTGGTCGGAAGAAATGAAAGCGGCTCAATTATTATCTCGACTTCGGGGAAAAGCTCAGGTGATTCTGGAAATAATTTCTGATGACGAAAAGAAAGATTACAAAAAAATTACTTCACTCTTGAATAATCGGTTTGATGAGAAACATTTATCACGAATGTACTTTAATGAATTGCAAGCGCGAAAACAGAACAAAGAAGAAAATTTCCAAATTTTTGCGGAGGAAATTGAACGACTCGTTCGTCTTGCACACATTGACATGTCAGAGGAGAAGCGCGATCGAATTGCATGTCTCTCATTTATCGGTGGAATTAATGATTCTCGAATTGAGTTTACCCTTCGCTCAGAACGTTTAGAGTGTCTCCAAAGGGCTGTGGAAAGAGCTACAGAACTCAAATCCATTTCACAACTATTGAATAGTAAACGCACATCGAGCTCATCGTCTTCGAATCGGTTTCAACCACATTTTAGTGGATTTTCTACAAACAACAACGATCGCGGGAATAATTCAAATAACCGAAGCAGAATCATTTGTTTTAAATGCAGAAATCCCGGGCATTACGCAGATAAATGCCCCATTTTGAGTAATGAGTCCCAACTTTCTAATCAATCAAATAACCAAACAAATCGTCAAAATAATCAACAAAACTACAATCCTTCACAACGGTTTCACCCATATCGTAACTTCAGTAACGGACATCGTAACTTTTCTCAAAATCGTTTCGCAAATCACAACAGAAACAACAATCACACTCAACATCAGAACAACTCAACTCACAATTCCGCAAATTCGGGAAACTAAGTAGAGTCAATTCGTTGGGGGACGGATTCACTCGATCAAATTCAAAAACAGTTCAGTGTTCCCAAATTTCCACTGAATTGGGAACACTTAGTTTATAATTGAAGATTCATGGGATNGTGTTCCCAAATTTCGACTGAATTGGGAACACTTAGTTTAGAATTGAAGATTCATGGGAAAATAAACAACATTCCTTGCTCTATGGTTGTTGATACTGCATCAGACATTACAATCGTTAATCCCAAGCTCTTCAAAAATAAATTAGATGAGTTGGAAGACGTGATTCGACGCATTTCCATTTTAACTGTCTCTGGAAAAAGATTTCCTCACCCAGCAACAAAAAAAGTGAATATCACAATTAGAAATCTATCGTTCAATTTAGTCGTGGTTTTTGCTAACATTATTGATCATTGCATTCTCGGATTCGATTTCTTGTACAAAACAGGATTACTAAAAGATTTCCAATCAGTTATTCAACAAAATTTCAACATCGAGAAGGAAGATAAAATTGTTTCAGTAAAACAAACTATTTTATCAATAAATCCTACTGATTTCCAAAACTCCTCACGTAATGTCCCAGATCATTTACTGAGTGTTTTCGAAAATTCATGTAAACTCTTGAATCAAAAAGAACAAGAACGACTTACAGAACTTCTTATTGAATTTGAATCAACATTCTCTAAAAGTCCGTCAGATTTGGGTCGTTACACGAAGATACAACATCGAATTATAATCGAAAACTCTTCCCCGATCAAACAGCCAGTTCGTCCTATTCCCTTTANTTGTTATTGAATTTGAATCAACATTCTCTAAAAATCCGTCAGATTTGGGTCGTTACACGAAGACAAAACATCGAATTATAATCGAAAACTCTTCCCCGATCAAACAGCCAGTTCGTTCTATTCTCTTTCATTACCAAGACAAAATCATCAAACTTTTAGAAGAAATGAAAGAACAGGGAGTTATTGAACCTAGTTGTAGTCCTTGGTGTTCGCCAGTTGTTTTTCAGAACAAAAAGGATGATTCTTTGCGTTTCTGCGTCGATCTCCGCCTCGTGAACAATGTAACAAAAGAAGATGCGATGCCAATCCAAAATGCGAAAGAAAATTTCGTTGCCAATGCCGGCTCTAAGTGGTTTTCATCGATTGACCTCAAATCAGGTTATTGGTAAATCGAGTTAGAACCGGAAGATAAAGAAAAGACCGCATTCGCGTTAGGAAACGAACTCTGGCAATTCAAAGTTCTTGCTTTCGGACTCTGTAACGCCCCAGCCACATTCATCAGAATAATGAACGGGGTTCTTAAAGGTTTGATCGGGAAAATCTGTCACATCTATGTAGACGATATTATCGTATTCGGAAATGATTTTGAGGATCATTTGAAAAATCTTCGTACAGTTCTTTTGCGTCTATCTTCTGCGAACTTGAAAGCAAACCCGAAGAAATGCATCCTCTTCAAGGTTCCCCATCTCGGTCACATANAACTTGAAAGCAAACCCGAAGAAATGCATCCTCTTCAAGGATAAGGTTCCCCATCTCGGTCACATCGTTTCCTCGGAAGGAATTGCTTGTCTGCCGGAAAAGATTACTGCTATTTCAGAATGGCCGACTCCTGAATCAAAACAAGAGATTAAAAGTTTTTTGGGGTTATGCTCCGATTACCGGGAATACGTTAGAGGTTATGCATCTCTCGCGAAACCACTGTACGCTTTGACCGAGGACAGAATCATTTTCAACTGGTCTGAGGAAGCTCAAAAGAGCTTCGATCAACTGAAACATTGTCTTATGAACCCTCCAATTCTTTGCGTACCAATTTTGGGAAACGATTTCATTCTCGATACGGATGCCTTAGCCACAGCGATGGGCGCGACTCTCTCACAACTTCAGGATAGAAAAGAAAAAGTCATGGGCTATTTTAGCAAATGTTCCAATCGAGCCGAGAAGGACTATTGCGTCACTCGCCGAGAGCTTTTAGCTATCGTTAGATCAGTCGAGAATTTCAATTATTTTCTGTTAGGAAGAAAGTTTTTGATTAGGACAGACCATGCAGCTCTAAAATGGCTTTTATCATTCAAAAATCCGCAAGGAATCATGTTTCGTTGATTAGAAGCTCTCTCGAAGTATGATTTCGAAATTGTACACAGAGCTGGTCGTCTTCACGGCAATGCAGATGGCCTCTCTCGTCGTCCTTGCACTTGTAAAAAATGTGAGAAAATGAACTACCTGGAAGAAACTTCCGATAAACGCGTCAGACGAACCGTCTGCACTGTCGATGGAGATTATGATTGGAAACAACTCCAGTCAGATGACCCAGTACTTCAATTCATTATCCAATTCAAACGTAACAACGAACGCCCGGAATGGCGAGACACATCTCAGTTAGACCCTGAAATGAAAATTTATTTACTTTACTGGGATTCACTTGAATTGAGAGATGGAATCCTCTATCGTCGATGGGAATCAGGGAATCAGGAGAAGTTTGTCTATCAAATTGTAGTTCCGCGAGAAAAAACCAAGGAAATTCTAGAGCTTTCACATTGTTCACCCCTCGGTGGTCACTTCAAGGTAAATAAGATGCTAGATAACATCCGGAAACGATTCTACTGGGCTAAGTATAAGTTTGATGTCGAACAATGGTGTAAATTGTATCCGATCTGCTTCGGTCGAAGTGGACCCGGAACAAGAATCAGAGGAGAGCTCCAAATTTATAATGTTGGGTTTCCTTTCGAACGCATTGCTGTAGACATTCTAGGACCATTACCTGTTACTGATAACGGAAATCGGTTCGTTTTGATGGTTTCCGATTATTTTTCGCGTTGGCCAGAAGGCATTGCCCTTCCCAATCACCAAGCCGAGACTGTCGCAGAGGCCTTAGTCAATCACGTGATCTCTCGATTCGGGGTACCGCTCGAATTTCATTCGGATCAGGGAAGAGATTTCGAATCAAAACTGTTGTCTCACGTGATGAACCTCCTCGGAATTCACAAAACTAGAACAACCCCTCTCCATCCCCAATCGAATGGGATGGTTGAACGGCTGAATCGAACGGTGCTAAATTATCTCGCGAAATTTGTTGACGACAATCAGAGAAACTGGGACAAATGGCTCCCTCTTTTTCTGGTGGCTTATCGCTCTTCCAAGCATCAGACCACTGAATTTTCCTCCGCAATGTTGATGGTGGGTAGAGAATTACGACTTCCCCTTGATTTACTTCAAGGAAATCCACCTATTAATGATGTGAATGATTACACCAATCCCGCAACTTACGTTGACCAACTCCAAGATCAACTCACGAGTACTTATCAAAGAGTAAGGGAGAGTTGGTCATTGAAGAGTGACAAAATGAAATCCCGTTTTGATCTGAAGGCTCATATGGTTTATTTCAAATCCGGACAAAAAATTTGGCTCTTTGCACCCAAAAGAGTCAAAGGAAAATATCCTAAAATTCAGTCAGATTGGGAGAAGACTTACATTATTCGCTCAAAGTTGAATGACGTAGTTTATCGTATTCAGAAACTCCCAAAAGGAAAATTCAAAGTTGTGCATGTAAATCGCCTCTGGCCAATGGAAGAGAATCTTCTTTCTTGAAAAAAATAAATAAATAAATAAATAAATCAATTCATCTCCGTGGTTAACGGAAGGGTTTTGTGGTTAACAAATCGTCAATGGTTAACTGACCAGAACTCCGTGGTTAACGGAAAGGATTTGTGGTTAACAAATCGTCAGTGGTTAACTGACCAGAACTCCGTGGTTAACGGAAAGGATTCGTGGTTAACGAATCGTCAGTGGTTAACTGACTCAGAGTTCCATGGCTAACGGATTACCAGTGGTTAACTGGTTTATCACTCTTGAATCCCTGAATTAAGATTCTGTTCTATTGAAAAAAAATCGAAGCAATTTGAATGTTCCTTTTGTTTTGATAAACGTAGAAGTAGATGCTGTAGATGTATGAGTATTGTAGTGCTAGTATTCGCTTGTAGAATTGGAATTGAGTCATTAATATTGAGTCATTGAAATATCTGAGTTATCTCATACTAATACGTGATTTATCTCTCTTCAGTTTTGTTTCAGACCCTGAATTTAGAGAAACAGAAAACTTTGTTTAAAATAGATTATAGTAAGATTTGGGTATGCATGTGTGAGATTGATTTATCACATAGAATGCATTGATTGTGTGGTAACAGGAAAATTTTATATCAAATTCAATTAATTATTGAACAAGTCATAACTTATTTTCTTGTTATCAGGATAAAATAATATTTTTATTTTAGCGGGTTCCTACCTTTGAAGCGCTAGGCGCATCTGAAAATACATATAAAGGAAAATAGACCAGACGGGAAAATTAGAAATAGTAGACTTTTCAACTTTTTCTTTTTACCAGAATATATTTTCAACTCCAATTTTGTTTGAAATTCTTGTTACAATAAATTTACTAAAATAAAACATAAGTTTTGTTTGCTACGTCGAGATTCGTATGACAGACACTCTTATGGGTTTAGAATTTGATTTTAACAACATCAGCTAGATTATTTATAACCGTTTATCGTTTTGTTATTTGTTTTTGCCAATTAATTTATAACAAAGATGATATTGATTTTACATCGAATTTTGGGGAATTTCTATGTGAACTCTAACGCCAAATTATTGTTATATTTTTGCTCATTTACTCACTTTTTGCTGATGAGCGGAATTTATTAGGATCTGCGCTGCCTTTCCTGGCGCGTAAAAAAAATTTGAATCTAATTTTTGTCCCTTTCTGTCACGATAATTGAAATTTTGTCTTAATTGAAATTTAAAATTTTCTGGGCGAATGGTGAACTATTGATATTATATTTTTCATTTTTTGATTTAACTTTCAGAATTTTCACTTAATATTATTTATCTTTAAATTTATGAATTTTGTGATTTGAGTCTTTTCTCGTCACTTGTATGTCCATGCACTTTTTCTTTATATTTTGCGAAAAACGTAGCAAACAATTCGCAGTTTGCCGACCGCTTCGCGCCGAAAATCACACTACGAATGTGTGCGTAATTGTGCGAAATTTCGGGATTACTCGGATAATTGATCACTTGTACGTCAGGCAGGTTTTCTGGTACTGAAGTTTCGAACGCGTGATTATCCGAGGAGTTCTCCTGATTGGTGTGCCCCTTTTGGCATCTAAGACGCGACTGACTTTGAAAATGGTCGATTTTGTCTCTATGGGGTAAATTGATTATTTTGCGATTTTCGGTTGAAGCGGTCACATGGGTTTGTTCATTTTTCGCTTCCATATAAGGAGCGTTATTAAATTTTGCTCGATTTTCGAGTCAGCGTTCCCACGAGCGATGGATTTTGCCGAGCAGAAAGTCGACACCGGATGCATGCAAATAGCTTTTTTTATTTGCCTGCATTGATTTATATGAAATTTATATTTTTGACTAATTAGGAATTCTTGTTAATTACGTAAAATTTTCTAACATGACAATTGTGAAAAAAAAATGATAAGAATGAGTTGAGTTTATATCGAGCCAAACATGAATGTGAGTACTTGAATGTGAGTATTTCTGGGAGGTTTTAGCTGGAAAGGTATCTGGAGCCCTCCCTATGTGAGATCTAGTATCTTCTCATATCACTTCTATTTCTTGGTCAAGTTTTTCCAATTTCGACATATCGTGAAGAATACAATATCTCAAATAGCTCCAGTGTTGTCGGGGCGAGAACATTTTTTCAGAGGGGGAGTAGTGTAGCGTTTCCCCCCTTCAAATTCGAATATGTAACAGAAGACAAGGAACAGAAGAAGGATGTCGCGAGATGACGATCGTCTTGGAGGACAGGCTTCACTTAAATCGCCCTTTTCTTTTGAATCTTGGTTCTGATTTCCCATTAAATAACAATATAGGTATACAATCAAATTCACTTCATACTATCTATAATCAAAGTCAATCAACGCCATTTTGAGGCGTTGCGACGAAATTTACGGAATTTCGAAACGAAAAAATTGAAAATATAAAATAGATCCAGGACGATGCCCAACTTGTACGATGGCTCAAAATACTTGTTTTGATTATAAGAATTACTGAAAAAAAATTAAACAAATCATCCGTGACGTAATTGGCAAAATTCAAGTTTTTCAACTTTTTTATTCGAAAAGTCGTTATTATGCGCATCTAGAGATAAAAAAAAAAAAATTTCACTAAAAATATTCTTATAGGCAGGAAAAAATGAAAAATTTTGACGCTTAATAAATCAAAGTTGGATGGATAGAACTCGAGTTATTGAAAAAAACCGAAAAAACGAAATAAAAATCATATGTCCGAACTGGACTGCCGAAAAAATCTGAAAAAATTTGAGATATAATTTTTCAATCTCCCCAATCGTAGAAAAAATTGTCATCAATTTCCAAAGGGTGAGGGTCAGCGGTTGACTCATTTAGCGTGGAATACCTCATATATTTTTTCGTTGAATCTTGTTTCATATTTGAAGGACTACTGGGGCATATAACCTTCAATTATCCATCTCATGTTTCCGTGCTATCTTTTTCCATTTTATTGACAAGAACATGAACATTATTTGACCACCTTCACACCTCTGATGCAATTTATAATTTTTTGACTATAAACAGCAATTTAGTGAAAGTACATAGTTTGTAAGAAAATACTGCGCTATAAGGTCAATAATAATTATCTTGATAATAATAATTATTTTGAGTGTACTTGACTGAATAACAATGACTCAGAAATAGCGGGGGGTGTGGGGAGGTAGGAGTCAAAACATTTCTTGGTTCAGTCGGGTATGTATGGGCAGTCGGTAAGGTGTCTACCCACAGGGCCAGAGACCATGTGTTCGATCCCCGACACCGGCGAATTATTTATGAATTATTTGATTTAGTCAAGTAATATGCGAATAGCATTGAAAATGCTTGGAATAAAACGTTGAAATACCGATAAAAATAGAATTATGTTTCTTCGAATCATGTACACACAACCTAGCAGGTAAGGAAAAGGAATGGGCGAGGCCGGACAGGGTTGAAAACTGGGATGCCATCATGGGGCCAGGTTTGGTTTAGGCATCGATCTCAGCGAAGCATTGGTTGTCAGTCGTTCGCCAGACTCAGTCAAGCATTACGTGAATACATGAATATCCTATAAGTAATTCAATATTACTACTGAGTATTCCTGACAGATTCAAGGAGAAAAAAATCGACCTGTCCGTCAAACTGTTCACGACAATTATTAATAGAAACAAAAACCAAATAATTGTTCGAGTGAAAAACATAAACACTATATTGCCCATATACTAGCGGAAAATGAGAAAACTTATTTCAATCCCAGTGAGCAAAATTTTAGTCTTTGTGCTTCTGTTCAGAACATCGTGATGCGCGATAGCGTATCGGCCAAGAAAAGTTTTGACCGACTGAGCAAAACATCAGGCCGAGCGCACTGCGTATCTATACACGACAGAACTTCTCCCTCCACTACCTCTAAATGATTTACATTCGATATAATGAAAACGGGATGACAAATCGGGAAAGTGTCGTTAGTTATATTATATAAATCGCCTATGAGCTTTTCAACGGAGTAACTATGGTATTTTTTGGATTAACAGTAAAAAAGATACGAGCATAGCAACGGGTTGATATTCACATTTTTGCGATTCACATTAGAAAGTCGGAGAATCAAATTATAACGTTGGCAGCGCCGGTCCAACTGAGCCTCATATCCAACGTTGAAGTGTTGCCACCAGTGAATTTGAATGTGGGTTGTGATGTTGTTATGGAGAACGACGGGAAATGTTCTTCTTCACGTTAAATCACTTCTTAGAATGGAACGGAAAATCGACTTGGTGTTCTATTTTGTTTTCTCTTGTCGAAAATTCGAATTTCATCCCGCCATATCTATATTAATATGCGGACCTCGGACATAAAGGTAGTTTATGCACTGTTTGTGAGGTTATCGGTTTATGTTTGGAATGTGACAAAAGTGAGATGTATCGAAAATTTTGGGTGACCAAGTATTAAATGTCCGTGAATAGTTAAAGTCGAAAAGAAAATATTTATTTTTCTCCAAGTGTAATAGAAAATGTTTTCATTCCATGGAAAAAAATTGTCTAAATTAAGTGACAGTGAAATGCGAATAATTTTGTGATTATTTAGGAAAATTTAGTAGGAGACGGTGGGATTAAATGGACACTTTGAACCCTTTTCAAAATGTTGATGTCCTATTGAAGTGTTGATGAAATAGAATTTAGTTTCAAAATTAAAATACAGTCAGCCCCTTTGTAATGAGCTTAGACTGAGCTCAATCGATAAATTTGTTTCTTGCTTATAAATATTGAAACAAGAAGTCAGAAGAGTCCATTCCATCCAATGTTTCCCTAATATTTTTAAAAACAAAGAAAACAAAAACAGATGTTTTCAAAAAGAATTCTTTGTAAACATTTTGTTCGACTATTCCTATAAGGAAATCAATTCATCTCTCCAAGAAATACAATCCACATAGGAATCATCAGAGCAAAAATTGAATGAGGAACCAAATCAAGTCAGAAAATTATAATAGATAATTAAAAATTGAAATTTGGTGGAGACAATAAATCTGGACTAGAACTGTTTATTTCCCTTCAATTGTTGATTCAAAAAATGTACTATCTTATGAAAAATGAATGAGTTAAATTGAATTGAAAAGAACAAATTTCACCGAATGTAAAAACAGTTTTGCTTATTTTGGAAAAAATAATGGAATCTGCCTAAAAACACAAAAACAAATGTTTTTGTAAAAAAACTGGGCCAAGAAAAAGTTTGGTTTGATTCCTACTGGGAAGTCGAAATTTTTGAAAAATACATAGAAATAAAAAAAGAAGCCAAGGCAGGAATTTTGAATAAACGGTGATAGTGCACAATCAGGTTTCTATAAGAAAAATAGTTCTCAATGGAATAAGTATTCTAAGAAAATTCTCCATGAAATAAAAAATCAG
>NW_021680644.1:280375-287159 GCF_001412515.2 Diachasma alloeum
CAAGAAAAGTTTTGACCGACTGAGCAAAACATCAGGCCGAGCGCACTGCGTATCTATACACGACAGAACTTCTCCCTCCACTACCTCTAAATGATTTACATTCGATATAATGAAAACGGGATGACAAATCGGGAAAGTGTCGTTAGTTATATTATATAAATCGCCTATGAGCTTTTCAACGGAGTAACTATGGTATTTTTTGGATTAACAGTAAAAAAGATACGAGCATAGCAACGGGTTGATATTCACATTTTTGCGATTCACATTAGAAAGTCGGAGAATCAAATTATAACGTTGGCAGCGCCGGTCCAACTGAGCCTCATATCCAACGTTGAAGTGTTGCCACCAGTGAATTTGAATGTGGGTTGTGATGTTGTTATGGAGAACGACGGGAAATGTTCTTCTTCACGTTAAATCACTTCTTAGAATGGAACGGAAAATCGACTTGGTGTTCTATTTTGTTTTCTCTTGTCGAAAATTCGAATTTCATCCCGCCATATCTATATTAATATGCGGACCTCGGACATAAAGGTAGTTTATGCACTGTTTGTGAGGTTATCGGTTTATGTTTGGAATGTGACAAAAGTGAGATGTATCGAAAATTTTGGGTGACCAAGTATTAAATGTCCGTGAATAGTTAAAGTCGAAAAGAAAATATTTATTTTTCTCCAAGTGTAATAGAAAATGTTTTCATTCCATGGAAAAAAATTGTCTAAATTAAGTGACAGTGAAATGCGAATAATTTTGTGATTATTTAGGAAAATTTAGTAGGAGACGGTGGGATTAAATGGACACTTTGAACCCTTTTCAAAATGTTGATGTCCTATTGAAGTGTTGATGAAATAGAATTTAGTTTCAAAATTAAAATACAGTCAGCCCCTTTGTAATGAGCTTAGACTGAGCTCAATCGATAAATTTGTTTCTTGCTTATAAATATTGAAACAAGAAGTCAGAAGAGTCCATTCCATCCAATGTTTCCCTAATATTTTTAAAAACAAAGAAAACAAAAACAGATGTTTTCAAAAAGAATTCTTTGTAAACATTTTGTTCGACTATTCCTATAAGGAAATCAATTCATCTCTCCAAGAAATACAATCCACATAGGAATCATCAGAGCAAAAATTGAATGAGGAACCAAATCAAGTCAGAAAATTATAATAGATAATTAAAAATTGAAATTTGGTGGAGACAATAAATCTGGACTAGAACTGTTTATTTCCCTTCAATTGTTGATTCAAAAAATGTACTATCTTATGAAAAATGAATGAGTTAAATTGAATTGAAAAGAACAAATTTCACCGAATGTAAAAACAGTTTTGCTTATTTTGGAAAAAATAATGGNGAGAATCAAATTATAACGTTGGCAGCGCCGGTCCAACTGAGCCTCATATCCAACGTTGAAGTGTTGCCACCAGTGAATTTGAATGTGGGTTGTGATGTTGTTATGGAGAACGACGGGAAATGTTCTTCTTCACGTTAAATCACTTCTTAGAATGGAACGGAAAATCGACTTGGTGTTCTATTTTGTTTTCTCTTGTCGAAAATTCGAATTTCATCCCGCCATATCTATATTAATATGCGGACCTCGGACATAAAGGTAGTTTATGCACTGTTTGTGAGGTTATCGGTTTATGTTTGGAATGTGACAAAAGTGAGATGTATCGAAAATTTTGGGTGACCAAGTATTAAATGTCCGTGAATAGTTAAAGTCGAAAAGAAAATATTTATTTTTCTCCAAGTGTAATAGAAAATGTTTTCATTCCATGGAAAAAAATTGTCTAAATTAAGTGACAGTGAAATGCGAATAATTTTGTGATTATTTAGGAAAATTTAGTAGGAGACGGTGGGATTAAATGGACACTTTGAACCCTTTTCAAAATGTTGATGTCCTATTGAAGTGTTGATGAAATAGAATTTAGTTTCAAAATTAAAATACAGTCAGCCCCTTTGTAATGAGCTTAGACTGAGCTCAATCGATAAATTTGTTTCTTGCTTATAAATATTGAAACAAGAAGTCAGAAGAGTCCATTCCATCCAATGTTTCCCTAATATTTTTAAAAACAAAGAAAACAAAAACAGATGTTTTCAAAAAGAATTCTTTGTAAACATTTTGTTCGACTATTCCTATAAGGAAATCAATTCATCTCTCCAAGAAATACAATCCACATAGGAATCATCAGAGCAAAAATTGAATGAGGAACCAAATCAAGTCAGAAAATTATAATAGATAATTAAAAATTGAAATTTGGTGGAGACAATAAATCTGGACTAGAACTGTTTATTTCCCTTCAATTGTTGATTCAAAAAATGTACTATCTTATGAAAAATGAATGAGTTAAATTGAATTGAAAAGAACAAATTTCACCGAATGTAAAAACAGTTTTGCTTATTTTGGAAAAAATAATGGAATCTGCCTAAAAACACAAAAACAAATGTTTTTGTAAAAAAACTGGGCCAAGAAAAAGTTTGGTTTGATTCCTACTGGGAAGTCGAAATTTTTGAAAAATACATAGAAATAAAAAAAGAAGCCAAGGCNTTTTCTCTTGTCGAAAATTCGAATTTCATCCCGCCATATCTATATTAATATGCGGACCTCGGACATAAAGGTAGTTTATGCACTGTTTGTGAGGTTATCGGTTTATGTTTGGAATGTGACAAAAGTGAGATGTATCGAAAATTTTGGGTGACCAAGTATTAAATGTCCGTGAATAGTTAAAGTCGAAAAGAAAATATTTATTTTTCTCCAAGTGTAATAGAAAATGTTTTCATTCCATGGAAAAAAATTGTCTAAATTAAGTGACAGTGAAATGCGAATAATTTTGTGATTATTTAGGAAAATTTAGTAGGAGACGGTGGGATTAAATGGACACTTTGAACCCTTTTCAAAATGTTGATGTCCTATTGAAGTGTTGATGAAATAGAATTTAGTTTCAAAATTAAAATACAGTCAGCCCCTTTGTAATGAGCTTAGACTGAGCTCAATCGATAAATTTGTTTCTTGCTTATAAATATTGAAACAAGAAGTCAGAAGAGTCCATTCCATCCAATGTTTCCCTAATATTTTTAAAAACAAAGAAAACAAAAACAGATGTTTTCAAAAAGAATTCTTTGTAAACATTTTGTTCGACTATTCCTATAAGGAAATCAATTCATCTCTCCAAGAAATACAATCCACATAGGAATCATCAGAGCAAAAATTGAATGAGGAACCAAATCAAGTCAGAAAATTATAATAGATAATTAAAAATTGAAATTTGGTGGAGACAATAAATCTGGACTAGAACTGTTTATTTCCCTTCAATTGTTGATTCAAAAAATGTACTATCTTATGAAAAATGAATGAGTTAAATTGAATTGAAAAGAACAAATTTCACCGAATGTAAAAACAGTTTTGCTTATTTTGGAAAAAATAATGGAATCTGCCTAAAAACACAAAAACAAATGTTTTTGTAAAAAAACTGGGCCAAGAAAAAGTTTGGTTTGATTCCTACTGGGAAGTCGAAATTTTTGAAAAATACATAGAAATAAAAAAAGAAGCCAAGGCAGGAATTTTGAATAAACGGTGATAGTGCACAATCAGGTTTCTATAAGAAAAATAGTTCTCAATGGAATAAGTATTCTAAGAAAATTCTCCATGAAATAAAAAATCAGCAGGAGCAGGACCAACGTTCTTGGCGCAGAGTTTTTCAACTCACTGTCTGTATCAATCTTCAATCATTCTTTCATCCGCGCCAAGGACGTTGGTCCTGCTCCTACTGATTTTTTATTTCATGGAGAATTTTTTTAG
Source organism: Diachasma alloeum (assembly GCF_001412515.2). Classification (NCBI taxonomy): domain Eukaryota; kingdom Metazoa; phylum Arthropoda; class Insecta; order Hymenoptera; family Braconidae; genus Diachasma; species Diachasma alloeum. Next base: position 284,163 of record NW_021680644.1, read on the forward strand.
AATACTTATTCCATTGAGAACTATTTTTCTTATAGAAATTAAGATAACGACATATGTCCAAATCAGGATGTTTCGGATATTTCCTATTCAAACAATATTTTTTCCATCACGCTGTGCGAAAAAGTACCTTTTTAGGCACGCTTGGCGTGCCTAAAGCGTCCCTTTTCCACACATTGTGATGAAAACTATCATTTGATACTCGTGGGAACAGTGTTTTTTGGCTCGTGGGATTATATCACTCGCCTTCGGCTCATGCTATAAACCTCCCACGCGCCAAAAAACTCTTTTCTGCACTCGTAACGAAATATACTATTTCTCGGTTGGTGCGGATTCAATCGGTAGGAATTGAGCGGACCATGTATAATATATGTATATTTCAATTACATAATTTGAAATTCTGTAGATGGGAAGAAATGGAGGATTTCTTGTGATGAAATGAATTGGGATGCCGTATTTTGAGTATCCTTCAGATGAAAAAAATTATAGTCAGAGTTATCTGGAGGCAATGGTTCTTAGATATTAGGTGTATAATTTAATCCTTCCGTTTTTTTTATGAAAAAATATGTAACAACATATTTTTATATCTAAAAATATATAATATGTGTATGAAGTCATCGACGAATTTTCGTATATCGTCCAGAGTTTGGAAGCGTCGTTCCTCCAAGGCGTGCAGCATGGACCGAAACAGATGGTGATCGAAACGAGCTAAGTCCGGTGAATAAGTCGCGTGCGGGAGAACCTCCCAGCCTAAGTTTAAAATCGTTTTCTTAGTCGCGCGAGCAACATGAGGTCGAGCGTTATGATAGAGCAACATCAATTTCCGGCTCCCTTGCCCAGTAAATGACCTCTTCTCATCAAGTACCTCTCTCAATTTGTTCAATTGTTGACTGTAGCGTTCTGTAGTAACTTTCTAACCAGTTTCCAAAAGTTCGTAATAGAGTACCCTCTTCATTGAATCTTCGGGGATTTTTTATTGGGGAGTGGATGTCGATGGTTGTCCGGAATTCACCCATGACTTTTTCCTTTTGGAATTAGCAAAAAGAAATATATTTTTCATCTCCCGTCACAATTTTTGACAAAAAATTTTTCTTCTGGCACTTGGCGAGCAACGAATGGCACGTGTTCATGCGTTGGCCGAGGTTATGTTCAGTCAGTTCGTGTGTAACCCATCTTCCTACCTTTTGTCTTTTTCCCATTGCGTGTAATCGTTTAGAGACTGCTGCTCGAGTAACTTCTATACTGTCTCTTACAAAAGAAGTAACCTCGGGTCTCGGCCTTAGCTAGCCGCCCCCACACTCCAGCCGACCCCCACTCTTACTCGCGCATGCGCTTCAGCCTTCAGTCATATCCCTCCGCGCGCGCCAACTTCAACCGGCATTTTCAATTCTATTCAAAAAAGACCTAAGCGGGAATTGACAAAAAAAAACTAATGAAGGATTTCCAAGTATCTTTTATAGTTTGGTACAGACCACACTATAGGTTAAACCATATTCAATCATTGTTGGAAATCCTGTCAGCTGACAGGGCACTCACACATACATACGCGCGGCTCATCCATGCTCTCCCCACTCACGCACACCTGACGCGCTCACCTCAGATGACTGTGGTTATTAATTCGGACACCTGAGGCGCCACGTCCTGGACAGCTCTTTACTACCATATCATCTATATTAAATTAGGTCATGTGACCATCGAATTAGGGCACGTGGCACCTGTAAGCCCGTGTCTCNTTTATTACCATATGATCTATATTAAATTAGGTCATGTGACCATCGAATTAGGGCACGTGGCACCTGTAAGCCCGTGTCTCTCTCTCATTCGGTTCCGGGAATCAGTTAATGGCACTTCTCTTTGTACGGATCAATTTCTCGCAAATCGGATAATCTTTATTGTGTCAGCTCAATCTCTTCTCAACTTTTCGGTCCGCTCATTGTTTACGGTTTAGTTAGTGACTCAATATTCAGTGACTTTATTTATTGTGAACATTTAAATTGACAATAATACAGTGATTTGTGACACCACGTGCACGTGTCCGCACATTTTTTGACCCGCTCCTTCACTCCCGGAAAGCCATTTCCCACCTGCCCATCCGCTCTCAATTACCACCGATCCAGGCATCTCATCAAACATTTTGGTCCTTCGAGCCGGATCGGTGGAATATTTTTCGGATTTGTGGGGTATTTCTTTCGGTTTTCGGTTTTTTTTGTTGGGTTTTGGCGGAAGTGGAAGTGACGCGTTCAGTGGTACTCAACCTACGGAGACCAGCTCGTTGGCTCAGCGCACGCAGTGGACCTCAACCAGTCCAGCTCTCCAATCATCAGGGAACTGCATTACCGGCCCGCGGGAATATTTGAATTTTGGAGCAGCTCATCCCCGGGACTTTGGACTTTTTTCTCAACTGCAGCGTTCCTGCACTGGTCCAGCTCAACATCACTCACTCGGCTAAGTAGCATTTAATTACCTCTTGCTACTTTTGCCATTTTTTCTTTTTTTTTTGAATTTCTTGGAGCATTCTACTTTGTTTTTTTTTGGCTACCGCTCCCTTTATATTTTCCAACCCTTTTTCGTTTTTTTTTTTTGAATTTTTTAATAAATTCTCGCGCCTGCTCAACGGAACTGCTCACTGCTGCTACCTACTAAATTAAGATTCTTCGGTGTTATTACTGTTGCCGCTCAACCGACCGGATACTTAATTTTATCGCTTCTCACTGCTCACTGCTCGGCTTTTGGGGTCGCCTTACTTAGGTTTTTTCCGGTTCATTCCTTTTTTGAGCTGCTCACTTATTTTCAATTATGGCATCATTTGAGGCGACCATTAGCCTGAACAACTCTCGGGCAGCGTTCATCGAACGCGTTTACAAGGAGCTGCTCACAGAAGAGGCGAAAAGCCTCACAATCTCCAATCTCCAGGGTAAACTCGAGATCCTGGAGACCTACTGGGAAAAATTCGAGAGAACTCATGAGAAGCTCATCGCTGGCAGCGGCAACATCGAAGGG
>NW_021680644.1:288444-289060 GCF_001412515.2 Diachasma alloeum
CATCTGGCCGCTACATCGTTCGGATACCGCTCAAATCTCCAGTTTCCTCGCTAGGAGATTCACGATCGTCTGCACTCGCTTGCCTCCATGGTCTGCTCAGGAAACTCTCACGTGATGAGGTTTATCGTCAGCTCTACACGGACTTCCTCAGGGAATATGAAGAGCTCGGCCACATGCGTCGAGTCTCCGGACAGTTCGCTAGATCAGCTCATCAGCGCCAGTTCAATGGGGGGAGCATGGGCATCGAAATGACCTTAGCACATGAGGCCTCGGCTTCAGGAGGGTTGAAGGTTTCGAGCCGTCCGTGTTCTTCTCGGGCTGACGCTCCTCCGGAATATTTCTTCTCTCATCACGGAGTTCTCAGGGCGAGCATTGAGACAACGAAGCTTAGAGTTGTTTTCAACGGCTCCAACAAGACCAGCTCAGGACAATCGTTGAACGAGATTATGTACACGGATGAGAAGTTGCAGAAGGATATCTCGGATGTACTTCTCTTTTCTCGGCGGAAACGGCTCATTTTCATGACGGACATAACCAAGATGTTTCGTCAAATTCGGGTACATCCGGAAGATTGGCCACTCCAACAAATACTCTGGACCGACTCAAACGGAGATAT
>NW_021680644.1:290262-297907 GCF_001412515.2 Diachasma alloeum
TCGCGGCGTATAGACGCTTTTCAAGTCGGCGTGGGATCGCTCATTCCTTGTTCAGTGACTGTGGGACCAATTTCCTTGGCGCTGACAAGGAACTAAAGAAGCTCTTCTCGTCAGGATCAGCTCAATCAAGACAGCTCGCACAGCTCCTCATCAATGATGGGACTCAGTGGTCCTTCAATCCTCCAGGTGCTCCGCACTTTGGAGGGAAATGGGAAGCGGCGGTGAAGTCGGTGAAGTTCCATCTCACCCGGACGATCGGAGAGGATCTGCTCACTTTTGAGGAACTCACCACTTTGCTCGCTCAAATCGAGGCAGTGCTCAACTCACGACCACTGGAACCGCTCACGGATGATCCTGATGACTGTTCAGCCTTGACACCAGGACATTTTCTCATCGGTCAGGCTCCCACGACTCTTCCAGAGCCATCTTTAGAGCAACTCAACGTCTCAAGGCTCTCTAGATGGCAGCTCATTCAGCAGAAGCTTCAAGGATTCTGGAAGAGGTGGTCCACGGGATATCTCCAACGTCTTTAAGCGATATCCAAGTGGCCCCATCCGACTCATCAGATACGGATCGGCTCACTGGTTCTACTCACGGACGAAAGATTCCCGCCAGCGAAGTGGCCTCTCGCCCGAGTGACCGCTCTGCACCCAGGATGGGACGGACTCACCAGGGTAGTCACCATCAGGACTGCTCAGACGTCGCTGACGAGGCCAATCGCCAAGCTCGTCCTCTTGCCCATCTCACCTTCAGGGGAATAGAACCAGGACAGCTCACCGGCTCCTCACCGTTGGACTTCGTCAACTTCGACGGATTTACGACCCTGACCAACCGACGGGGTTCAACGTGAGAATGACAGCAGCCAAAGCAGAAGGGATTTACGACTCCCGACGTCTAGGATGCTGCCATGCCTGGCCAAATTGGTCAATTAAATTGCGCGAAAAAATCTGAAAAAAGTCGTGAATATTCAGCGTCAATCATATAACATTTTGCATAGAATTATTATTTTTTTTAATATTCGTTGTTTATGATAAATGAATTAAATTATTTAAACTTTCGGAAACCTGATTTTTTTAGGCATAAAATCGATTGTTGGCAAAATTCTTGGTATGAATAAATTTGTTACGATTCCATACAAATGATATGTATGGTTGAAAATTGATTGTTTATAAATTATTTATAGAAAATGGTCGGAACTTTCAAAAATTGTAATTTTTCAATTATTTCATCGATTTTCTCTCTAGACTGAATTTTCAATTTTTTTCCGATTTTTAAAATGTTTTCTAACGGTTCCATATCGAGATTCAAATTCATACCTGCAAAGTTTAAATAATAAAATTATTGTAAAATGTCCAGAAACATAGGGTTCAATTGGGCTCCAATGAAAACTCTGATGTTCGAGTACAAAAGTATATAGAATAGCATTCCACTGGATAAATAATACCCAAAGTGCTTGGATATCCTTAAAAGCAGTGTGAGTTGGGACAAACTAACAATAAACTTACTAACAATTATTATTTATTAGTATATGAGGTATTCCACGCCAAATGAGTCAACCGCTGACGTTCACCCTCTTGGAAATTGATGGCGATTTCTTCTACTATTGTGGAGCTTGAAAAAACTATATCTCAAATATATTCAGATTTTTTCGGCAGCCCAGTTCGGAGATATGATTTTTGTTTCGTTTTTCCGGTTTTTTTCAAGAACTCGAGTTCTATCCATCTGATTTTTATTTATTAAGCGTCAAAATTTTGCATTTTTTACTGCCTGTAAGAATATTTTTAGTAAAATTTTGTTTTTGATCTCTAGATGCGCATAATAACGACTTTTCGAATAAAAAAGTTGAAAAACTTGAATTTTGCGCATTACGTCACGGATCATTTGTTTTATTTTTGTTTCAGTAATTCTTATAATCAAAACAAGTATTTTGAGCCATCATAATTACAAGTTGGACATCGTCCTGGATCTATTTTATTTTGAATTTTTTCTTTTCGGAATTCCGTAAATTTGATCGCAACACTTCAAAATGGCATTGATTGACTTTGATTATAGATAGTATGAAGTGAATTTGATTGTATACCTATATATTACATATTTTTGCGATACATAGTCGAAGTTGTTTTGTGGTTTTTTGATCAAATTTGCAAAATTTCCAAATGAAAAAATTAAAAATCACATACATCCAGAAGGATGCCCAACTTGAATGACAACTCAAAATACTTGTTTTGATTATGAGAATTAGTGAAAAAAAAATTTTGAGTATCAACCGTGACGTAATTTGCAAAATTCAAGTATTGTGTGACGTTTTGAGTTTTACCCTCAGGTAAAACTCAGTGAATATTTTTTTCCTTTGTGATAACAGGAAAATTTTGAGGACAACTCGTGGTTCCAAGCTCAGGAAATTGAGCGCTCTGACCCTTGGATGGAATTCGAAGGCATGTACGAGCTTCCGGAAGAGGACCATGTGTGATTGTTTATTAAAATACTGTTGATGTATACTATGTTGTTATTCAAATGAAGCAGAAATAAATTCATCAACAGCCACGATTTGAAATAAAATGAAAAGTTTCAATAATTCAGGTATTCAATTTTTGCCGCCATATTCGTTCAGGGTGGTAAGCCTGATCGTGCCACGTGGCATTTTATGAACTTGAGTGTCGCTTAGGACTTCAGGCATACTTCATGTCCTTTGAGCGTTGTCGCTTTTGTGACTCATGAGATGTTGCCTTGAGGAGCGGACAGAGTGACGGGTGCGGTTTAGGAGTGTTATTGACGCATCCGTCGATTCGCGATCAAAAATTTTGTTAGCCCAATTGTGGATTCAAAAGGAGAGGTAATTGTTCATGCTATTAGTTGGAGAGGTTTTTACCATTTTGGAAGAGGGATTGGAGTTTTATGGGTTGGTAGAATTTATTACAATTTTATATCCAATATTCTCGGTTTGTCATGCCTCTTATTGTTTGTCAATTCTCGGTATCAAAATAGCCGTCTATTTCAGTGAGTTATACTCCTTTTCACCGGAAAATTATTATTGTTCAAAAGTTAACAACTTGATGAGAAAATTCTACCGCGAGTATCAGCCTGATTGATATACCATCGTTTTGCAAACGTTAGATTTTGTCTAAATAGTATATTTTCGTTCAAAACTACAAAATCTTTTTGGCTCTCATACGATGTTTCAAGGTAAAATTTTCCCTTCATTATTAAAGTTACATTCTATTCTAATCTCTTTGGATTTCTACTATTTTTATCATGACTATCCCAAAATTAATTGACCCTATGACTTATTTCCTACGTTACCGTTATTACGAATTTGACATTTGGAGGTTAAATATGAAAGTCGCCTACCATATTTTCAACGGCATATCTACACGATTTTTTTGTTCCTATTCAAATTTATTAGTTTATTTGGTTACTTAAAATTTCTTCACCAATTAATCAATCGTCTTCAAGATTCAGAGAAGTCGAAGATAACGAATAAATGTGTTAGAGTAACCTAAAATGGCTGTAAATATGTTTTAGGAATTTGTTTATGGTCGTTTACTTATCATTTCTGCGCTGGTTTAAGTGTTTTCGAATTGCTCGATCAGAATTCGAGAGGTCTCATGGGCGTCTTCGGAGCTCATTCTGCGACGTCGTCCACCAGGACTCTCTGCAGTTCAGTTTCGGTCAGGTTTGGCTCAGACTGGGCCAATGGACGATTCAGTCTACTCGTGAAGGTAGGCAATGCGACAGTCGGATCTTCGAGTTGTTCTGGCGTTGAGGCTGCAGTCTGGGGCTTTGTACTCCTTCGAGGGATCCATGTCCTGTGACAGCAACACCGGAAAAGACCTACAGCAACATCTTTTGCGGTCTGCTGGCTATAGAACGCATAGCCCAGCCCAAAAACTGAAAGGAGTCCAATGCCACCGATGGATCCAAAGGTGATAAGTTTATGATGATATGTTTCTTGATGTTGTTGACCAATTTCTTCGAGTCTTTCTTCTGCCTCATCCAGTCTAATTTCGTAGGCTGCATGATTCTTTAATTTTGGGAGGGTATCAAAGTGAATGGTTGATGAAGGATCAGGGTAGGTTATGTTTCCCATGATTTGTGGGGAAAGGTTCTTGATATCTAGGTTGATGGGAGGGAGGTGTATTTCAATCTCAGTTGTTTGGATTTTACCTAGGTGAGAAATCAGGTCCCCTGGAGTCTGCAGATGACAATTTGGATCCAATGACAGAATTCCAGTGCCACTGATTTTCACTTTTTCAGCTGATTTTCCCTCATAATATAATTCTCCAAATTCAGGTTCACTTGTTGAGAAGATCCATGTGTTGGACGTAGCGAGGTTCATCCATTCTGTACCCTGGTTCTTTGATATGCGGATGTCACAGCTTTTTAAGACTTCGGCAGTAGATTTTAACAGGAGCATTATCTCGCACGCCGGTTTCATCATTGAGTTTGAAATTGGGAAGTTTGGTAAGCAGACGAGGCGACTGCCTAGCAGGGCACATTCATCTATTGTAGTCTGGTCCAGAGTTCGGTTATGTAGGCGGAGATATTTTTATCGCCTCCCAACTGAGGTCTTTTGCAGGGACGCATTCTGTACAGCTGGAATGTCTCTCTTTCCAGTAGAGGTATGGTGATAACTGCCAAGATTTTGCCTTTAGTATGGGCTAGGTGAATGGTGCTGACCTTTGATAGGGCTGGATAGTCTGTCTTTCCTCTTGGGATCGGGAATTGTAGTTCTGGGTGTTCAGATTGGATTTGCTGAGCCACTTGGTTGAGTTGTTCAGGTGTTAGAAACACGTTGGAGATGCTGCTATGTTTAGCTGCGTCTATGGCGTCGATGATCTTCCTCGTCGTTTCCAGCAGGATCTTCATTGATGTCACGGATTCCTCTCCAATGTGGCCATATTTCATTGCCAATTGTATAGTCTTGTGTAGATCTGCAATATAATTACTCAGAATCAGGACGTTCTTCTGGGATTGATGAATGTTGTACATTAGTTTATCGATTTCTGAGCGAATAATATGAGTTTGGTTCTTGACGATGTGTGTTATTTCAGCTTGGCTCTGGTAGAGTTTATTAATCTCTCTGTTCACGTGTTCATAATCGTTGTAGTCCATCACTCCAAACAATTTATGCTGCAATGTTCCAATGAATCCGAACAATGGTGATCTTTTGTTGATGTCCTTGGGATTTTCGAGCTGTTGTTTGAAGATGTCCTCAAGGTGTTGCTTTAGAGTTTCGACTTCCTTCTTCATCGATTGATAGTGATTAACTTTCAAAATTCTCTTGAAGTCGATGGTCAACTTTTTGATACATTCATCACAAGCATCCCTCACATGGGGGTAGAGCTCTTTAGAGACTTTGTAATAGAATGATAGGAAGTCTATTGTTGTTATTATCTGCCATTCTTTCTTAATTATCTGAACGTCGTTAAGGCGCTCGTAGAATAGCCCAAGATTATTTGGTAGATTCTCGATCTTGGCTTGGGGGTTGACAGTCACTTCATTCGGGTGTCCCCTGGTGACTGGCAGCACACACAGCAGGATCTGTGGACAGAGGATTATTCTGCTTCACTTTACAGGATAGTCTATTTATAATATTGTTAATTAAATTAATAAACGAGCAAAACGTTAACAGTTAATAAATATTAATCTGGCGCTATTCTCGCTTTATCTGGATGGCACATCGTTCGTTTGCCATTTTCGTCTTCTAGAATCAAATTTTCAAGTTTAGTAATGTCGACTACTTCGTGTGATGTCTTATTATAACCGTCAAACTTCCCTAGTCGCAGTTCTTTAACAATGTCGACGAATTGTCCTATCTGAAACTCGACCGGTCGAGCATGTTGGTCATATGCCTCTTTGCTCTTCATCTTTGATTCAATGAGATTGTCTGCAGCAAGCAGTCTAATCTGGTCTAATTTACCGATTAGTTCAGCAATGTAATCATTATAAGTTTCGAGAGTCTCTTGATCAGGGAATTGAGAGGGTATTCGGGCTCTTTTTCCAAGAATAAGCTGAAAAGGGCTGAATTTTGTACTTGAGTGAACCGTGGTATTATATGAAAACATGGCAAATGGTAATATTAGATCCCAGTCATCATAGGTGTCCATCATGGTGCGTGAATAGCTCACCAGTGACTGATGACTGCGCTCCAATGAACCATTACTTTGTGGATGATAGCCTGACGTTGTAACATGTTTCACGCGGAAAATTTCAGCAATCTGCTTGAATAATTTATTCATGAAACTTGTTCCTTTGTCAGAGAGTAACACTTTTGGGGCCCCATGTACTGCGAAAAGGGATGAGGCTAAAGCAAAAGAAATTGTTGTCGTTTTTAAATCAGGGATCGCGGCAGCTAGACAATATTTCGTTAAATTATCTTGAATTGTAAGAATGTCAAAATTCCCACGTGATGTTGGAAAAAGAGCTCCCACTGTGTCAATTGCAACTTTTTCAAAAGGTTCTAGAGGGGTGTTAGTTATTACCATGGGCTGCCGGGTTCTTACTCGATTTATTTTCATTTGTCTACAAATCATGCAACGCCTGATAAGCTCAACGACTTGTTGAGACATCCCAGGCCAGTTGAATCTTTCTTTAATTCTACATATTGTTTTCACGACTCCTTTGTGCCCTCCTGCACCATTTGTGTGGGCCTCTTCAATAATTTTAGGTCTCAAATTCTCTTCAGGGAGTTGTGTAGATCCATCACAGAGTGTGATGTCCACAGGGTCATCTTCAAAAACTTCATCGAGCATGCTTTCCATGTTTAAATGATCAATGCCGTACCCCTGCTTAGAAATTCGAAAAGAGGTCAGTCCATAGTGGAGCATGGCTTCTCGTACGTTAGGTAACCCGTGCATCACATCTTCAATTCGCGTTTTTCTAAAATGGAATTCAGGAGCAACAATTGAAAATGTTTTAAACTTTTTATGTTTNTTCTTCAGGTTCAGAAAATTCTTGCATGTACTTCCCTCAGCTTCTTCAATTCCACCGTTTCTATCTTCCTTTTATTTCAGTCGTGAGACTCGGCTCATAACCTCTTGAAGTAATTAGCAGTTATAAAGAAAGATAAACGAGATATTCAATTGATAAATGTATTTTCTATGAAGATACATGTAAATACTTCGATGTTCAATTAACGAATCTTAATTGATAATTAATCAACAACCCTTGATAACCAAACATCCACCTATCGTTCTATTCTCTTCAATAGAGATGATTTGATGATGAGATGATCGAAATAGACTATTGGGAGGATTCTAAATTCATTTTCCACGTTTTTCGTCTTCTTCTCCATTAAATTTACCTCTCAGGCTTAAAGGACCACGAGATCGTGGAGCGCGCACTGTGTGACGAATTCGTCGTATTCAAATTTCGCGGGTGAGAACTAACCAACTTCATGCCTATGCGATTAACCAATGAGGAATCTGTCTTACGAATTTCGAGATATTTCGACTCTAACGATGTTCATTTATGTGTATGACCTTTCATAAATAGGATTCCAAACTTCTAGGTGCAAGCGTATGGCAATCGCCCCCCCCCCCAAGTATGAAATAAACTTTTTTTTCTAGTTCACAAAATCACCGGATCGCAAAATCCCCTTCTATGGGGTTATTTTTTATCCTCCTCTATTTTTAAAAATTTATTG
>NW_021680644.1:298389-312740 GCF_001412515.2 Diachasma alloeum
CCACAAAATTGAAGAGAAAAACTTTATAATAATTTCAATTATCTAAATAATTTTAAAAAAATCATAATTATTGAATTAATTATTTATTTCGAACAAGTCACGAAATAATTAAGATCCCAAAGGAATCTGAGCAATAAGATCAATGTACTGTCTTAAATCAAGACTTGTTTAAGGACTAAAAAATCGAGACATTTGGATGTTAAAATAAGACCCGACTTTTAGTAGTGTAGTTGAATGTTCGGTTAATGCTATTCACCCAAAACTTTTGTTTGTATATGATAAAGGATTGAAGAAAATTATTGAGAAAATGCCTGGAACATGCTATACGCCCCGCTATACGAGTCACGAAGGGCTGACCACCACTCAGTGAGTCCTGGTGACAACATAATTTTGATTGCGATGACTAAATGTATTGCATCCCAATGACTCGCTGGGAAAAGTATTGATTGCATTCTATACTAGTGTTATATTCACGCTTCGAGTTAATTTATTCTTCACTCTACATAGTTTTGTGCCAGTTACATGAAATTTTCAGTTGGTTTTGATTCTGAAAATCGAGTCATGAGATCTATAAAAGAATACTGTGATCGTTACACAACAAAATTGAACACAATACTAATAAACCTTGACACTCAGAAAATAGTGATAGGGACCGATCGTATTTCTCTCAGTGCGCCGTGGAGTAGATTTTCGGAATTCGACAATAACTGGGGGAAAACGTTCGGATTTTCGTTGCCCAGGCGGAGATAGTACCGAGCTGCGCGATTACTCCGTTGAATTTTTCTCTTTTATTAGAATCGTCGGGGAAATGCGTAGGTGCAGTTGAAATGCTGCCGCTTAGTTAGGGGATTTACGGGGACCAAAGTGGATTAGTTTGGGTTTAGGTGGAAGGTCACGCGTGCAATTTCGACCGTTGTTCCGCGTAAATCGCCAAGGTCGGTTTAATTGAGAAACTAAGAAAATAATTAGTCATTGTGCGCCTGAATCACGCCTTTGGGTTTTGAGTTTTGTTCATTTTATCCCCGGGATCCCGAGAATGCGTCCCCAACGAGGAAAATATAGTAAGAATAGTTGTGTTAAAATGATGTTCACATTAGAGTCATGTGGAGGAATTTGGGTGAATTAGTTTCGTAAAGGTGCTTTCAAAGTGGCTGTTTAAGGAAGAGATTTGGACAGTTGAAATTAGAACTTGAGTAAATGTTATTTTATTGGTTTTGGATATACTTCTCAATTCTCCAGTATGGAAACTTGCTTGCAATTCATGTATGTACGATTACGTACAGCGTTAGACTATTCTACAGCTTTTTTCTCACAAATTAAGATTTTGATAGCATCGTTTCTACTGTCGGAGCATAAATTTCTTTCTGTAAATACAAACTCCCTTGTTATTTTCGAATTTGCCTTTTCTGTTGCTGTAAGTATGTGACTCTTCAACAATCTTGTCATTATCACAAGTTTCAGAGAGTTTTTCAGTTTTAGAACTTTAAATTCAACATTGATGTTATCTTCAGTGGAATATGCTCTCCGCAATATTTTTCATTCGTTTGCAATGTGACCCTAGAGGAAATATTATACTTGCCTAATGTATTTAGGACGTTGCCAAAGTTTTACAAAATTTGTTAAAAGTAACCGATTTTAATGAATTTGGCAAATATTAGCCAAATTTGTTCAAGAATAGCAAATTACCTCCAGATGTAGCAAAGTTTGGCGAAAATTGGCTTCTCAAAAGGAATGTCTAACCAGTTTTCAGATTTGACAAAATTAAACAAATTATGGATACATTTGGCAAAATACAGCAAATTATAACAAAATGAGACAGTTTGGCAGGAAAAAAAGTTTTTATGAAAACTTCTTTTCCTCACAGAATCTCAGAATATGTCTCTGTTTAGCAAAATCAGGCAGAATCAGGTGAATTTCAAATAAGTAAGTCAAAATACAACAAGTATCACGGTTTTTACGGATGCACATCTTTTTCATTGAATCAAGTGCTCTCAAGAGACCTGCGCTTTAGGTCTGAACTTCAGGTTAAGTTCGAACAAGCGAGCTTTTCCAAAAGCATTTTTTAGATAAAAGTGTGACTTCTTTCGAAAAAGAGCACATGACCGTCTAACGGAACTCATTTGTAAAGCGCACGTGGCATTGTTTCGAAACTTTGAAATTGCAGCTTTCCATGGGAACACCGAAAAATACAAAGATTCATGATACAGTGTAATTTTTTAAATAAAGTACTTTGCGAGTTGATGAGTGAATTAATTTTAGGAATTTTTTCTCTCAAAGACCAGGAATTCNCTGCGCTTTAGGTCTGAACTTCAGGTTAAGTTCGAACAAGCGAGCTTTTCCAAAAGCATTTTTTAGATAAAAGTGTGACTTCTTTCGAAAAAGAGCACATGACCGTCTAACGGAACTCATTTGTAAAGCGCACGTGGCATTGTTTCGAAAGTTTGAAATTGCAGCTTTCCATGGGAACGCCGAAAAATACAAAGATTCATGATACAGTGTAATTTTTTAAATAAAGTACTTTGCGAGTTGATGAGTGAATTAATTTTAGGAATTTGTTCTCTCAAAGACTAGGAATTACTTCCACCACTCTGATAAAGAAATTATTTCGTGATTTGAAGGGAAGAAGATACCGATATTTCACCGAAAACTTTTTCTTTTCGAGTTCAAAGAAATTTCAACGATGATCGCCGGAGAAATTTTTTCTGCTGCAAAAAAAAAATTTTTTTCGTGAAACATCCGGAGCTTTATTTAACAAGCTTCACTGCTGGAACTATACAGTTATAGGAAAACTCAGCTTAGAAAACTGAATTTTTCAATTTGTCACAAAGCCAATGATGAACTGCACCTCAAAACTTGAAAAGCAATAATAATAGCAATTAATTTCCTGTCCTTTTTACTGCAAATCCTTGCAAAGGCACATTTTTTACTGCAAAGGTAAATAATTTACAATCAATAAGATTGACCCAATACTAATGACATCATGATTTTCAACCCTTGACCTCACATTTAATGGTGATTTCGGTGGAAAGTCGTTTATACTACCTTATTCCTACATTTTCCAACCAAAACTTCCTTATTCATAGCATTTAAAACTTGCATAAAAATCTTCTCATGAGAATATAATACATTATTTGGGCTATATCTATTAAATAGATAGCTCATGACGAATTAATGCACATCCAAATTTTATCTCTATTGAAAAAAAAATCTGTTATTATTAGGTAATATTATCACCTACAAAAATCAGATGATTTTCACACTTGCTTTTTTAATTTGCAAGAGTCGGGTAATTTTTGAGATACAGGTGATCCAAAATCACTTGAAGTGATAAAATAAAAGTTACGAATGATATTTTTGCCAGAAATATGTACATTTCAAGCAAAAATAATAAAGATACTTATATTTCTGTATACAATTGTATTGAATATTCTCTACAGAGGTCTCTTTTTTGTGATTGATGTTATAAAATGGCTTTGAAGGTTTTGATACTTTATGGTACTGTCTGTTTTTTCACGTGTGCAGAGGTTCAACGATTCCACTTCAGAGTAGATACACATGGAAGAGTTTTATGGACTGGTGTTTAAGTTCTGCGATATATTTATGCTGGAGACTTGGATACTGGACAAAAGAAAATTCTAGAAAAAAATTATGATATTCCTTAGTGTTATGTTACATTGCTGTATTAATCCTTGTTACCGCAGAACTTGGACACCAGTCCATAAAACTCTTCCATGTGCACCTACTCTAAAGTGAAATCGTTGAACCTCTGCATTCATGAAAAAACAAACAGTACGACAAAGTATCGAACCTTCAAACCCTTTTTATAAAATTAATTTCGAAAAAGAGACTTCTATTCCTGTAGAGAATATTCTATACGAAGATAGAAGTGTCTCTATTATTTTTGCTTGAAGTATACAAATTTTTGGCAAAAATATCATTCGTGATTTTCATTTTATGACTTTCAATGATTTTGATGGATATATAAAAAATAAATACTACTCCGATGATCCGTAGAGATTTCAACGGTTTAAGTATCACAGGCTCCATTTATTTATTTCAGGAATAATTATTGCATGGAGAAAGAACGTCAGAACGCTCATTAGCACCGACGTCCGTGAGATGATTAATTATAATAAATAAATAGCATAACATTATCCATATAATCCAGCAATCTGATTTTATATTGAATTTTGAAAATCATAAGACAAGGATCACTTTTATATTATATTCAAAATACCTGACTTTTGCAGGTTAAAAAAAACGAATGTAAAAATCACCAGATATTTTTTCAATCGGAACGGTTTAACAGTAAATGGCGGTGGGGAAACTATACTTCTTCCCGGTGAATACTAGAATGTACATTGAAGATATAGCCTAGAGTTCTGGCCGTTCACGGTTATGTGTCGATAATGTCGATTCGCTCTTCTTCGGCAAGTTTCTCGAGCTCCTTGAATTCCGACGTGTTCCTCGGGTTTGTTCGATTCCAAAGAGTTTGTCAGACTGGTCGGTTTCGGCGGGTTTCGGGGATTTCGACGAGTTTGTCGGATTTGTCGGTTTTGGCGGGTTTCGACGAGTTTGTCGGATTTGTCGGTTTGGGCGGGTTTCGACGAGTTTGTCGGATTTGTCGGTTTGGGCCGGTTTTGCGGATTTCTCGATTTTGGAGACTTTCTCCATTTAGTCGGTTTTCTCGGGTTCATCTATTTCGGAGATTCCGGGTGGGTCAGGACGGCAGTGGTTGTGTCCAGGTGGTGCAATTCGAATGCGACAGGAATTTACATACGAATTGGCTCGCAGTGGACGTGGTAATGACTCCGGGTGCGTCACGACGACGGTGATCATGTGTGATTTTTAATTTGTGTATGCTATGATTTATACGAAGAAACCATTACTACATCCCTCGTGAATATAAAAAATGTAATAAAATGTATATACATGTATGATGGTGTTCCAATTTCTACTCAGAAGAAACAGTTTGCAATATTTGTTACTACTAGAACATTTCATTTAGGATTGATACTATTTTCTGAAGATAATATAATAACTGTCATGTCAGTGTTCTGGTACAAATGAGAAATCTCTTGAAAATAATCATTTTCCCATTTTCACAAGCTCAATGTTAGTGGCATTCCTTAGGAAAGCTTTCAGACCAGGTACACTTCGATTAGCTGACTTTTGCAGTCAATAAATAAAAATTGTAAATAAAAATATATAATCTGCAAATAAAAATTCTATTATATGGTAACAACCCCCTTCATATACCTATCAAGTGGTTTGAACTGCAGGTGACAATCTTCATTTCATGTATTAAAATTTAATTTCAATTGGATTAATATTTTTAAAAATGTTCACAACCAGTTGCGTTTCTGAAAAATATAGTTTTCCATGGGATTCTCAGTTCTACATTGAAGTCAAAAACTATCATTAGGTATTTCATGTTGTGGATGGAAAAGAATATTATTTTAATGAAGTAATTTTAATTTTCTACTCACCACTTTGAAAAAATTTTGATTAAATTCTATGACAGGTGAAATATTCAAATAATGCCAATTGTTTAATAAATTCTCCTGAATACGAATATTTTCAATTTCAAAATGAACTTCAATTATATGCAAATATTGACAATAATATCCATTTAGAAACAGATGAAGAATGCTGTCAGATAAGATTCACCTGTCATAAATAACTGTTTCTTCACAAATTCGGAGAATTATTATTCAGGGGTCAGAGAAAAACACAAAAAAAATTATTCTCAGTTAATCGTTACTTATTTTGAAAATGAACAATTCTTGTAACTTCTTAATGGATACAATATGCAAAAATTATTACTGAAAGATTAGATAAACACACATATTTTTTCTTTGAAACGAATAGCATTTTTCTGGTGGTAGATAAATACTGATGAAGATATATCTACTGTGATGAAAAATGTTCATGGTATGATGTACGTTAGTTACTAAATATCAGAATTTGAGGGTGCCAATACGGCTCAACATTAACATTGTACTTCAGATCATCCAAACCAATTTGCTATCACACCATACTATACTTTCTGATATATTTGTCAAATTTCGTATTTCTTAAAATACAAAACTCAATTGTTCAATGCTAGTCAAGAGTCAGTTCTTAATATCTTGAATGTAAAAATGTAATGACTTATCCCAAGATTTTTTCATATCAACTCTAATTAGATAAAGAACACGTTTCTGATTTTTTTTCAAAATAACAAAAAGACTGAACATAAAATGAAGACACTTTCAGATATTATTCATCTTTCGAACTTGTTTTTCCACTTGACATCTCTTCCTTATCTTTTTCCTTCGAAGCAAGGGTTGCATCTAGCTTGAACTCATCTACACAAACGCAGTCTGAAATAAAATTGATATAAATATTTTTGATGACAAGAATTATTTTCATTCCTGTCAAAAGTTTTTACCTGAATCATCACTGTCATACTCTCGTTTTACAATCTTCCTTCTCTTCTCTTTCTTGATGGAACCTGCGTCAAACATTGGAAATATGTTCCTGTTATAAGAATCATCGTTGAATCGTCTATAATTGACTTGATTATATTCTCTGGGGACTCCGTTGCTGACTTCTGGTATGAAATGATTTGGCTTGAAGTAATTTCCTTGACTTCTATTCTCATTCTGCGATAATTCAGGTCTTTTGTAAGCGTACTTCATAACTACATCATGAATTTCATTTCTCATTATCAATTTAAATTCAGGTGGAACAACTACTACATGTTGTAGAAGAGAGTGGAAGAATGTCATGTCTTCAGTTTCTTTTCCCTCTCTTCCATTGAAGTTATTCATGGAGCCTTCTGGCTTGGGCGTTGCCTGGTTCATGGTTTGTACCGAGGGAGAGAAGGTTGTCGGGGTATTGTCAGATCGTTTCTCTGGAGTTGATGCAAATATTTCCTCCAGGTTACTGGAGGTGATTTTTGGTAAGCTGGCTTCTTGTAAGAAAGATAAATTTTGATAATGTGTGCAATTGGGTGAGTAAATTTTTTTTTCTGCAACAGCTGAATCAATTTTCTTTGTTTCTCTCTTGAATTTTGATTTTATTGACTCCCATGTATCTTGTACCACGTTCTCTGGAACAAGTTGTTAATTTATTATATAGACTCAATAAATTATTTCATTGAAGAGCACCAATATTTTGAATAAAAAAAATTGAGAATTCTTTAAAGGAAAGTTCCTTGCATTTCCTGACAAAAACGCATATGAGAATAATTTACCGACAATCAATATTAAATTCATGCAAACACCAGTTAACATACTAAGAAAATATGAAAAAGTTAACAAACCATAGTCATATAGTTCTTAAAATGGGCATCAAAACTTAAAGACAACGTTACGATTTTGAGGTTGAAGTATTATAAAAGCATTACAGGTAGATCAAGTTCTCAAAAGTTATATGATAAAATGCACCGAAAACAAAGGAAGTGTCTCAATTGAAGTAATTTCCCTGACCGAGAGTTTTCTATTTCGTTGTATTTTTTATATCGTATTTCAAGTTTTCAAAATATCTTCTACCGAAAATTAGTATTACCATTCACTTACTGTCTTCTCCTAGTATAGCGGCAATCGAATCCCAAACATTACACTTATATTTAGTATTATAATAAAATTGGTTTTTCACTGAATATAAAGCGGGGTGCTGCTGAACTTGTTCAATAATCCTTTGTTCTGTTTCAGTTGACAATTTTGCTTTTGGCGAATTTTTACGGCGTGGCAATTCTTGAAAACTTCGTTCTCAAGAAATATCTCTATTCAACTTTTAGCTATTTTTTTTTTCAAATGGTCTTGTGCGCGATTTATTTCAATAGCTGTCGGTACCGGTGAAGAATTATGTATACCGCTTCGGCTATCATAACACTGAAGGAGAAACAAAACAAATGCCGGTTAATTCGAGTTGGATCTCCTCACTGCGCCCTCTGGACGTGCATATGAAGCAAACACGTTTTCTATTCGTATGCGACCAATAGCAGTACTCGGCATGGCGTTATAATCGTCATCGATATAACCGATATAACCGAAAAAAATAAGAAAACTAGAATAAATTCAAATTGCTTGGTGTGTATTTTACGAGGATTTTAAAAAATATTTTTTATATACCGACGACATGTCGCAAAGGCAACTTGATCGACCTACGTATGGACAGTATCATTTTCTTTTTCCGGGAATTCGTAACAGGAACAAGGATTTCGAGAGTTATCTCAGAATGTCAGTTCAAACTTTCGATTATATTTTAGATAAAATCAAAGAGCCCTTGAGAAAGCAGTGGTGCAATCTCCACAGTAGACCAATTTCTCAAGAGGAAAGATTGGTGATAACCATACGATTTCTGGCTACTGGACAGAGTTACGGATCTTTAGCCTTAGCATTTGACATAGGATTATCAACCGTCTCTGCAGTAGTTATCGAATGTATGGATGTTATTTGGAATATTTTCCAACCTTTACATATGGCTTGCCCAAGTCAACAAGATTTATATAATATATCGGAAAATTTTTTTGAAAAATTTCAATTTCCTCACTGTTTGGGAGCAGTAGATGGACGACATATCAGGATAAAGAAACCAGCACGTTCGGGAACCGCGCACTACAATTTCAAAAAAAAAATTTCCGTAGTTTTGCAGGCTTACGTTGATGCTGATTGTAGGTATGGTACGATAGACATTTGTCGTTATGGATCGCAGAGCGATGCCAGTATCTTCAGTTATTCTAAGCTTAAGAGAGCCTTAGATGAAAAATTAATCAAGATACCGAAAGAAAGACGACTACCATCGTCCACCGTTACACTTCCATATTATTTAATTGGTGATGGAGCATATCCACTTTTAGATATCATGATGAAACCTTTCCGAGGAAAAAAATTGAAAGACGAAGAGGCGAATTTTAACAAGAGACTTTCGAGAGCACGCGTAGTGGCAGAGAATGCATTTGCAAAAACTTGCCAAAAATGGCGTATTTTTTATACTACAATTCAAGTAGATCTTGATACTGTGGAAAAAATCATCAAAACTACATGCATCTTACATAACATTATATTGGATTTGCAATCAATAGAGAAGGAAGTTGCAGAATCTTCAGAAAAAGTTATATATAATGACGGAGAAGAAGATATTATGGATAATGATGGAGAAAGAGATATTGTATACAGTGATGTTCATTCTGATGCATCTAGGAAAGGTAAAAATGCGAGAGAGAAGCTAGTACAATATTTATACTGCTGAAGAGCGCAGGATGATAAAACAAGCAATACAGGTAATTTTTGCTGAATTATCATGAAAAATCTATTTCTTATGAAAATACATTGATATTTTGTTGTAGCTAGCCGTCCAGCTCTGCCTACAATCGCCTACGATGGATTTATTAACTTATCCAGCCAATTTTATTATTCAACATACGGCTTGCCAACAGGAACTGATGGGAAATCTTAACTCAGCAATGCTACCATCACCATCAGCTCCAGTGGTGAACGAAAGCACACCACGTGTTCAGCCAGATACCAGGAGTGCATTGTATCCCATGTTAAGAGAACAATTGAGTTTTGTATTTTAAGAAATATGAAGTTTAACAAATATATCAGAAAGTATAGTATGGTGTGATAGCAAATTGGTTTGGATGATCTGAAATACAATGTTAATGTTGAGCCGTATTGGCACCCTCAAATTCTGATATTTAGTAACTAACGTACATCATACCATGAACATTTTTCATCACAGTAGATATATCTTCATCAGTATTTATTTACCACCAGAAAAATGCTATTCGTTTCAAAGAAATAATATGTGTGTTTATCTAATCTTTCAGTAATAATTTTTGCATATTGTATCCATTAAGAAGTTACAAGAATTGTTCACTTTCAAAATAAGTAACTATTAACTGAGAATAATTTTTTTTGTGTTTTTCTCTGACCCCTGAATAATAATTCTCCGAATTTGTGAAGAAACAGTTATTTATGACAGGTGAATCTTATCTGAAAGCATTCTTCATCTGTTTCTAAATGGATATTATTGTCAATATTTGCATATAATTGAAGTTCATTTTGAAATTGAAAATATTCGTATTCAGGAGAATTTATTAAACAATTGGCATTATTTGAATATTTCACCTGTCATAGAATTTAATCAAAATTTTTTCAAAGTGGTGAGTAGAAAATTAAAATTACTTCATTAAAATAATATTCTTTTCCATCCACAACATGAAATACCTAATGATAGTTTTTGACTTCAATGTAGAACTGAGAATCCCATGGAAAACTATATTTTTCAGGAACGCAACTGGTTGTGAACATTTTTAAAAATATTAATCCAATTGAAATTAAATTTTAATACACGAAATGAAGATTGTCACCTGCAGTTCAAACCACTTGATAGGTATATGAAGGGGGTTGTTACCATATAATAGAATTTTTATTTGCAGATTATATATTTTTATTTACAATTTTTATTTATTGACTGCAAAAGTCAGCCAATCGAAGTGTACCTGGTCTGAAAGCTTTCCTAAGGAATGCCACTAACATTGAGCTTGTGAAAATGGGAAAATGATTATTTTCAAGAGATTTCTCATTTGTACCAGAACACTGGCATGACAGTTATTATATTATCCTCAGAAAATAGCATCAATCCTAAATGAAATGTTCTAGTAGTAACAAATATTGCAAACAGTTTCTTCTGAGTAGAAATTGGAACACCATCATAAATGTATATATATTTTATTACATTTTTTATATTCACGAGGGATGTAGTAATGGTTTCTTCGTATAAATCATAGCATACGAAAATTAAAAATCACACATGACCACCGTCGTCGTGACGCACCCGGAGTCATTACCACGTCCACTGCGAGCCAATTCGTATGTAAATTCCTGTCGCATTCGAATTGCACCACCTGGACACAACCACTGCCGTCCTGACCCACCCGGAGTCTCCGAAATAGATGAACCCGAGAAAACCGACTAAACGGAGAAAGTCTCCAAAATCGAGAAATCCGCGAAACCCGCCCAAACCGACAAATCCGACAAACTCGTCGAAACCCGCCCAAACCGACAAATCCGACAAACTCGTCGAAACCCGCCAAAACCGACAAATCCGACAAACTCGTCGAAATCCCCGAAACCCGCCGAAACCGACCAGTCTGACAAACTCGTCGGAATCGAACAAACCCGAGGAACACGTCGGAATTCAACGAGCTCGAGAAACTTGCCGAAGAAGAGCGAATCGACATTATCGACACATAACCCTGAACGGCCAGAATTCTAGGCTATATCTTCAATGTACATTCTAGTATTCACCGGGAAGAAGTAAAGTTTCCCCACCGCCATCTACTGTTAAACCGTTCAGATTGAAAAAATATCTGGTGATTTTTACATTCGTTTTTTTAACCTGCAAAAGTCAGGTATTTTGAATATAATATAAAAGTGATCCTTGTCTTATGATTTTCAAAATTCAATATAAAATCAGATTGCAGGATTATATGGATAGTGTTATGCTATTTATTTATTATAATTAATCATCTCACGGACGTCGGTGCTAATGAGCGTTCTGACGTTCTTTCTCCATGCAATAATTATTCCTGAAATAAATAAATGGAGCCTGTGATCCTTAAACCGTTGAAACCTCTACGGATTATCGGATTAATATTTATTTTTTATATATCCATCAAAATCATTGAAAGTCATAAAATGAAAATCACGAATGATATTTTTGCCAAAAATTTATATACTTCAAGCAAAAATAATAGAGACACTTCTATCTTCATATAGAATATTCTCTACAGGAATAGAAGTCTCTTTTTCGAAATTAATTTTATAAAAAGGATTTGAAGGTTCGATACTTTGTGGTACTGTTTGTTTTTTCATGAGTGCAGAGGTTCAACGATTTTACTTTAGAGTAGGTGCACATGGAAGAGTTTTATGGACTGGTGTCCAAGTTCTGCGGTAACAAGGATTAATACAGCAATGTAACATAACACTAAGGAATATCATAATTTTTTTCTAGAATTTTCTTTTGTCCAGTATCCAAGTCTCCAGCATAAATATATCGCAGAACTTAAACACCAGTCCATAAAACTCTTCCATGTGTATCTACTGTGAAGTGGAATCGTTGAACCTCTGCACACGTGAAAAAACAGACAGTACCACAAAGTATCAAAACCTTCATAGCCATTTTGTAACATCAATCACAAAAAAGAGACCTCTGTAGAGAATATTCAATACAATTGTACACAGAAATATAAGTATCTTTATTATTTTTGCTTGAAATGTACATATTTCTGGCAAAAATATCATTCGTAACTTTTATTTTATCACTTCAAGTGATTTTGGATCACCTGTATCTCAAAAATTACCCGACTCTTGCAAATTAAAAAAGCAAGTGTGAAAATCATCTGATTTTTGTAGGTGATAATATTACCTAATAATAACAGATTTTTTTTTCAATAGAGATAAAATTTGGATGTGCATTAATTCGTAATGAGCTATCTATTTAATAGATATAGCCCAAATAATGTATTATATTCTCATGAGAAGATTTTTATGCAAGTTTTGAATGCTGTGAATAAGGAAGTTTTGGTTGGAAAATGTAGGAATAAGGTAGTATAAACGACTTTCCACCGAAATCACCATTAAATGTGAGGTCAAGGGTTGAAAATCATGATGTTGGATAAGGAATAATTGGGTTATATTTATTTGAATAGAACACAATTATTACCTCCGAGCACAAAATAATTATTTTTGTTTAGTATGGATCCTTACCTTTAAAGTGTTGGACACATCTGTCGAATCATAAGGAATTGAGGGTATTGGTCTAATCTAATTAAAAGAGAGAATATATGCTAAATGCAATTTAAAAGTTGATTCCATTTATTACTCAAGAATTAGATATTATCCGTTATCAATTTACATCTGATACTTTAATACCGTGAATTTACATCGAGTTCCTAACAATCATAAGGGAGAGAGAGAAAAGACTAATCTTCTTTGCCAAATTAACTAGGATCAATATTACTCACGTTTTTAGGTTTGCAGATACACTTTATCAGCTCCGTGAAGTGGGCACCCCACTTGGTTGGATTTGAACCAAAATTTCATAATTGATAGATTTTGAGCTACTGGTGATAGTAGTAACGTTTTTCTTGTTTGTAGTTTGAAATTGAGCATCCAATTCGTTTTTGAAATACAGTTAGGAACAGATTTGAGACATGTAGAATATCCCGTTTGTAGTTGTTCTAGAAAGTGAAAAGAATTAGAAAGGTAAGGAGATCCTTACGAACCAACGTTCATACTTAATTGTAGTTTTGGAATGTTTCCAATCCGAACTGAAATGAGCGTCCAATCGATTTTCGGAGCACAAGTTGGAACTGATTGATAGCTGTGAAATAGATAGGAACTATTCTACAGCTATGGCTAAAAAAAAGTGGATTCCTGCCTGAAATCGTTTGTAGTCAATTGTAGGATTGGAATTTTTCTAATAAAAATGAAACTGATCGTTTAATCCATTTCTTAGGCACAGAGCGTAAAAATCATCGCAAAAAAATGACCTTTGAAACTTGGCAGAAATCCTTTGTAATTGATTGTAGAATCGATTTTTTTTTCGATTCGAATTGGACTGACCGTTCAATTGAATTTTTGAATTGAATTGAATCCGAGCTCATTTTGGCTATAGCTTTCAATCAGTTCCTACTTGGTCTCCAAAAATCGATTGGCTGCTCATTTGATTTCCGATCGCGGAAATTCCAAAACTACAATCAACTACAAACGATTGCAGATAAGAATCCCACTCATTTCAAATACAACTATGAAATAGTTCCTAACTGTTTAAAAAAAATCGATTGAACGTTTATTACGTATTCCGATCGTGAAATTTCCAGAACTACAATCAACTACAAACGATCTGCAGATGAGAATCCAATGTCACTCCAGCTTAACTATGAATAAGTTCCTAACTGTATTTCAAAAACGGATTGAACGCTCATTGCAGTTCGGATTGGAAAAATTCCAAAACTACAATCAATTAGGAACGTTGATTTATAAGGTTCTTAATTTTTATCGATTTTTTTCACTGTTAGAAATATCTCCAAACCAATCCTACTACATATCTCAATTGTCTACCACCCTTTTTTCTCGTGTGTATTAAAAATCTATGAGTACTACAAACAACAACAAACCATTTTAGAAAGGAATCCGAGCTCATTTTGGCTATATCTGTCAACAAGTTCCTACTTGGGCTCCAAAAATCGATTGGATGCTCGTTTGAGTTTGGATTGGAAAAATTCCAAAACTACTATTAAGTATGAACGTTGGTTCATAAAGATCTTCTTTTCTTATTGATTTTTTTCACCT
>NW_021680644.1:313714-332823 GCF_001412515.2 Diachasma alloeum
TATTCCATAGTTAGAGCTGGAGTAATTGGATTCTCGTCTGCAATGTTTGTAGTTGATTGTAGTTCTGGAAATTTCACGATCGGAATCGAATAAACGTTCAATCGATTTTTTTTAACAGTTAGGAACTATTTCATAGTTGTATTTGAATATACGTGGGATTCTTATCTGCAATCGCTTTTAGTTGATTGTAGTTTTGGAATTTCCGCATCGGAAATCAAATGAGCGTCCAATCGATTTTTGGAGACCAAGTAGGAACTGATTGAAAGCTATGCCAGAATGAGCTCGGATTCTGTCTAAAATCGTTTGTAGTTTTTTGTAGTGCTCACAAATTTTCAATGCACCGAGAAAAGAAGGGTGGCAACGAGTTGAATACGTAGAAGGATTTGTTTATAGTTGTTTCTAATAGTGAAAAAAGACGAAGCCTTACAAGACCAATGTTCATACTTAATTGCAGTTTTGGAGATTTTTCCCACGTAGAAACACCTACAAACGAATTCTTCTACATATCTCAACTCTACACCACCTTTCTTCTCGGTGCATTGAAAATCTGTGAGTACTACAAACGACTACAAACCATTTTAGATAGGAATTCGAGCTCATTTTGGTTATATCTGTCAACAAGTTCCTACTTGGGCTCCAAAAATCGATTGGATGCTCGTTTGAGTTTGGATTGGAAAAATTCCAAAACTACAATTAAGTATGAACGTTGGTTCATAAAGATCTTCTTTTCTTATTAATTTTTTTCACTGTTAGAAATATCTACGTACGAATTCTTCTACATATGTGAACTACACACCAGCCTTTCTTCTCGGTGCATTGGAAATCTGTGAGTACTACAAACAACTACAAACCATTTTAGGCAGGGATCCGAGCTCATTTTGGCTATAGCTGTCGACAAGTTCCTGATTGGGCTCCAAAAATCGATTAGATGCTCATTTGAGTTTGGATTGGAAAAATCCCAAAACTACAATTAATTATGAACATTGGTCTATGGGGGTCTTTTTTACCGTCTTTTTTCACTGTTAGAAACAACTATAAACAAATCCTTCTACGTATCTCAACTCCCGGCCACCCTTTTTTCTCGGTGCATTGAAAATTTGTGAGCACTACAAACAACTACAAACGATTTTAGACAGGAATCCGAGCTCATTCTGGCAATAGCTTTCAATCAGTTCCTACTTGGTCTCCAAAAATCGATTGGACGCTCATTTGATTTCCGATTGCGAAAATTCCAAAACTACAATCAACTATAAGCGATTGCAGATAAGAATCCCACGTAATCTCAAATACAACTATGAAATAGTTCCTAACTGTTAAAAAAAATCGATTGAACGTTTATTGCGATTCCGATCGTGAAATTTCCAGAACTACAATCAACTACAAACGATTGCAGACGAGAATCCAATCTCACTCCAGCTCTAACTATGGAATAGTTCCTAACTGTATTTCAAAAACGAATTGGATGCTCAATTTCAAACTACAAACAAGAAAAACGTTACTACTATCACGAGTAGCTCAAAATCTATCAATTATGAAATTTTGGTTCAAATCCAACCAAGTGGGGTGCCCACTTCACGGAGCTCACTTTATCGTCTCCGAAATTATGTTTATTGGTTAAGATTTTTGAGAATGTAGTATTTTTTGTTCCTTTATTTTATTTTTCTTTGAGTCCTTAACTCACGTGAACTAGCGCACCAGCACAACAAGTAATTTTTCAACTCGCGGACCGATAACACTAAAGCTCGATTTTTAAATATTGTCGTTTGGACCAATCACTATGAAGATGTGCGTAATTGTGATTGAGTATATTCCCGATACTTGGATCACCAAATAGAAGCCGGGCAGAGGGTATAACTGATTCCGGAACTAGGTACTTGGCAGTCGCGAGGAGTTCGCCCCTTTGTGTGCTCATTGTCGATGCTAGGACAAGACTGATTTGATTTTTGATTTTTCCTTCAGTGCATTTCGGTGAATGCCCGGGAGTTTCATCATTTATCGCGCGGTCAATGCTCGGGTGGTGTGATGCTGATGCGCGATTTCGAAAAATTTCTGCTTGTTCGTCACATTCCGTGGATGAGGCCGTGTTTGAAGTTGGTAAATCGTAGCGTTCGATTGTTCGATTCTGCAGAATATTTTTCACATAGGTCAATTTATAATTGATTGGTTATAAAAATATATTCAAATATTTTTTTATATTTTCAAACACAACAATGTCATTAGTATTGGGTCAATCTTATTGATTGTAAATTATTTACCTTTGCAGTAAAAAATGTGCCTTTGCAAGGATTTGCAGTAAAACGGACAGGAAATTAATTGCTATTATTATTGCTTTTCAAGTTTTGAGGAGGTGCAGTTCATCATTGGCTTTGTGACAAATTGAAAAATTCAGTTTTCTAAGCTGAGTTTTCCTATAACTGTATAGTTCCAGCAGTGAAACTTGTTAAATAAAGCTCAGGATGTTTCACGAAAAAATTATTTTTTTTTGCATCAGAAAAAATTTCTCTGGCGATCATCGTTGAAATTTCTTTGAACTCGAAAAGAAAAAGTTTTCGGTGAAATATCGGTATCTTCTTCCCTTCAAATCACAAAATAATTTCTTTATCAGAGTGGTGGAAGTAATTCCTGGTCTTTGAGAGGAAAAATTCCTAAAATTAATTCACTCATCAACTCGCAAAGTACTTTATTTAAAAAATTACACTGTATCATGAATCTTTGTATTTTTCGGTGTTCCCATGGAAAGCTGCAATTTCAAAGTTTCGAAACAATGCCACGTGCGCTTTACAAATGAGTTCCGTTAGACGGTCATGTGCTCTTTTTCGAAAGAAGTCACACTTTTATCTAAAAAATGCTTTTGGAAAAGCTCGCTTGTTCGAACTTAACCTGAAGTTCAGACCTAAAGCGCAGGTCTCTTGAGAGCACTTGATTCAATGAAAAAGATGTGCATCCGTAAAAACCGTGATACTTGTTGTATTTTGCCTTACTTATTTGAAATTCACCTGATTCTGCCTGATTTTGCTAAACAGAGACATATTCTGAGACTCTGTGAGGAAAAGAAGTTTTCATAAAAACTTTTTTTCCTGCCAAACGGTCTCATTTTGTTATAATTTGCTGTATTTTGCCAAATGTATCCATAATTTGTTTAATTTTGTCAAATCTGAAAACTGATTAGACATTCCTTTTGAGAAGCCAATTTTCGCCAAACTTTGCTACATCTGGAGGTAATTTGCTATTCTCGAACAAATTTGGCTAATATTTGCCAAATTCATTAAAATCGGTTACTTTTAAAAAATTTTGTAAAACTTTGGCAACGTCCTAAATACATTAGGCAAGTATAATATTTCCTCTAGGGTCACATTGCAAACGAATGAAAAATATTGCGGGGAGCATATTCCACTGAAGATAACATCAATGTTGAATTTAAAGTTCTAAAACTGAAAAACTCTCTGAAACTTGTGATAATGACAAGATTGTTGAAGAGTCACATACTTACAGCAAGAGAAAAGGCAAATTCTAAAATAACAAGGGAGTTTGTATTTACAGAAAGAAATTTATGCTCCGACAGTAGAAACGATGCTGTCAAAATCTTAATTTGTGAGAAAAAAGCTGTAGAATAGTCTAACGCTGTACGTAATCGTACATACATGAATTGCAAGCAAGTTTCCGTACTGGAGAATTGAGAAGTATATCCAAATCCAAGAAAATAATATTTACTCAAGTTCTAATTTTAACTGTCCAAATCTCTTCCTTAAACAGCCACTTTGAAAGCACCTTAAAATGCGAATTGAAATTGGTGCCAATTGTTGCGCAATCCAGGCGCACATGACGCTGAGTCCACATCCATCTACGTGCGCCAGGCCGCTATTGAGCGTCATTAGTGATTATCACGCCCTACGTGCAACCACGTGTTGAGCTCAATTACAATTCAGGGCGTCTTTGGACTATTTTTCGGTGTCAATTAGTAAAAGGAGGAAAGATTAACTGGGAGAGTAACCTGGAGATTTTTAGTAGTGCCGTGAAACGTTCCTTTGGAGGATTCGGGGAGTTTGTTGCGTAGCCGAGAGGCGAGAAGTTGTGCGCGTTACTGCTGATGACTTTTTCTCATAATTTTTTTGGTGACGGATTTTTCGTAAGTCTGGGTAGATTTAGCAGTAAATGCTCGTGTCAGGTCATTAAAACTTTAATTGGCGATTTTTCAAGAGCATGCTCTGTGCGGTAGAGCCTAAACAACGCCTAATTTTTGCATTTTTGTGCCTTATGCGCATTAGTGCTTCTCCACGGGTGATGGATTTTTCGCCTGCCTCTCTCGCTCTGGTGGTTTTCGAACCTCTCTCTCGCACTTGTTCGAATTTGGAATGTCGTGAATATTCTGTACTTTTCGCGTCGAGATTTTTGAAGATAAAAATCGTGAGTTTTCGGATTTTCGGAGTCACTTTTGCGTTTACCGCCGCCTCGATCACTTCGAGCTTCTCACCGTTGGTCTTCGGTCGATTATGTACCGAGTAATTAGGCTTTTCATTGTATTAATGGAGTCTCCGTGGATTACGTTTTTTTTATATTGGGTTTATTGCGACTAGCGTCGGGCGCGAAGCCTCTTATTGATTATATTATGTTATATTAATTTATTTTATTTTTTTCTTTCCAATTTTTCTTTGCGGTTAGATTAAATTAAATTTACTGGATTCTAATCTCATTGTAGTATACAAATTGTGGGAACAGTTTTTCTCATTTTCAAATGAAGAGATATTTATGTTAAATAATAAGGAGAGTATTGATACTTTTTTGGGATGATGATCTATATATTTTTCACAATTACATCATTGCTCAAAAATTTCTTTATGTACTACATTTTTCATATAACTATTTCCATCTTTTTCATTTTTCATTCTACCTCCTTCATTTTTTTCAGATGCCGAAAAAATATCAATATGTTCCCTTTCTATGATCTAATTTCAATGGAAGAAAGAGAAAAAAAACAGAGATACGTGATCAGGAAGAAAATGAAAATTTCGATTTTTCAATCTCTTCGGAAAGTTTTAAAATTCATATATTTTTTCAAATAATCGAAGAACACCCATCAATTCAATTTCTATCCTCACATTTTATAGAATACATTTAAAAAATAGCAAAGAATAAAAATCGGAGATAAAAAATTTTATCGGATTAATATAATGTAATTCTCGGGACTTTATTTTGGTCGCGCGTCCGTGGCGTTATGTGGCGCATCCGGCGCTCCAGCCACCACGTGCTAGAATTATGCTCTCGTCGAGCAAGCCCACACATTCTCGTAATTATTTTGTGTAGAGTTATTATTTTCTTTTCTTCCGTAACGTACGTTTGCGTCACGTTAGGGATTTCTGATTTTCTCTCAACGCGATTGTTGTATACGCTCTATTATCTGAGGGTTAATTCGTGATTCTTGGGATAATTGTTTTTTTTGCTGACTGCAACTAAACTATGGCGATTTAGGATAGACTGATAATCCTCGTGCACTCGTATCGAGTCTTCTTTTTTTTGGATTTTCATTAATATTATCATTTTTCGTTACTATATAATATTTGTTCTATTTTGGGTCTCTCTGCGTACATCGCTTAATAATTATTGTGATATTATTTTTTTTGTAATGAATATTATTTTGATTTCTGTCTCTCTCACCCTTAGAACAAATAATGTTCTTTTCTTTTATTCTTTTGAGATTTGAGGCTATCGTTTTTGTAAACTTTTGAGACAATACAGAGCTCTATATTTCAGCATTAAAATTCAGTGTTCGTGTTTCCTTTTTTTTAGAATAGGAGCCCGATAACCTGTATCCACTTCAACCTACCCCTCTCTCCACAACCGACCCCCTGAGCAGCGCGAGCACCCTGTCACCTTTTTCTTGGTCCTTTAAATTTAAGTTTTTTTTTTCTTTCTGAATCTTTGGTTTTCGTTGTTTTTTTCCGCTTCGACCTAATTTCGGTTTGTTGTTTCAGTTTCTGACTTTACCAAGGGAAAAGGGCGAGATAACGTTCATTTTTTGTCGCAGAAAAAATTGATCACGTTACAAATTTTTTCATGCATGGTGAGTTCAATGGAAAACATTTTAAACTACTTCCTCTATTGAGATTTTTTTGTAGGAATCCCTTGGCTAAAATATTAACTTTTTTTTTGTTTCTTTTTATGAGAAGGACAAAAATGGAGTAAAAAAAAATTAAGAGGGTTAAATCACGGAATTCCGATGGAAATCCAATTTTTAAAAAATTTAATGAAATGAATGGAATATCTCAATAGAAAAAGTTGTTTGGGAAGGTCAAACTCCTCTGATTTTTCCTGTAAAATATCTTCTGTTGTACATTTTCTATAAAAAAAGAAAAAAATGCACCGTCAAGCTGCGAAATTTGGGAATAAGATCATCATAAGAATTCAAGAATCATCAATAGAATTCCAATATATTTTTCTAGCCAATTCGTTTGGTTTTTCCGTTGGAAGGTTTCTTCGATTTAGCAGAATGGAAAATTATTGAGAAGTATTGACGGGAGAAGATTTTTTTCAGTGAATTAATAGAAAAGAATATGAAACCACAAAGTCCAAATAAAAGCTCAAGGGGAGACCTAGAGGGGTAAACAGGAAAATGTGATGCTGAATTTCAATCGAATTAAAAAAGAAAAGTGTAATCGGCCTAATCTAATCAATTGAATTACAAGAACATAAAAAAATTATTATTCTCTTCAATACTCCTAATAATCAAAAAACTAATAAACAAAAGTTGGTAAGAAAATTTTTTTTTGCTTGCATTGCGTCAAATAGTCTTTTTTCGGCTGTTTCATTTTGCCCCACTCTCCCCTATACTATAACTCATTCTCATATACCCTTAAAACAGAATCATGAAGTGAAGAAATTGAGTTTTATTAGGTGTATGACTTAATTCTCGGCCCCTAGATTAAGTTGACCAGAACACCTATTTGAATTAGAAAAATTTCCCGCAATAAAGGTGTGGCACCTTCGCTCCCCTCAGTTGCCACCCCTCTTGGCGAGTTTACTTCCAAGCCTCAGCAGTGCCAACAGCGCAAGCAAAAGCTCGTACCTCGCCAAGAATACGACTGACAGTCGATAAAATAAAATTTGAACTACTGTGCGCCTACACCACATGCCACAGCTGTAGCCAAAGGGTTTTTGTATTATTCAAGTCAATTAAAGTTATCAAAAACAATAAATATTATAGTGACATTATTCTGGAGTTCACATTCATTAAGAAACCCTCAAGAGTTTCCACAAAATTAGTGACCCCAACGTGATTTCCACGGATATCGTCACTAACCTCCAAAGTGCACGTACAACATCTCAACATGTTTCCCAGGACGCCTGCAAACAACAATCAAACGATGCCAGTGCTGAGTCCTCATCCAGCTGACAATTCCAGACACGAGCTTCAATGATCACTGATCGAGCTGGATGACTTTTCAGCGAGTTTTTCAGTCAACGACAACAGGTCCCTTACGCCTGCAAGTGTCTTATCTCCTCATAACGACAACATGAACAACAACAGTCCCCCAACCCAAGAGCAAGTCTATAATCCTCCGCCTGCGGCAGTAAGCAATGTCAATTCACTTTCTACACATCCATGCAGACTCACAAAATTTATTATATCAAATCCACGTGCTTGGTTTAGCCAAGTGGAGTCTGCATTAAAAATATACAACGTTATCACACAAACTGAGAAGTATCATGTTGTTATCAATCATTTTGGAGCTGATGTCCTCGATGAAATTACGGACATGTTAATGAGTCCCCCTGTGGAAAATAAATATGACTACATCAAAGAGCAGATCGAGAAGCGTTTTACCGACTCCGCAGACAAACAACTTGAAAAGGCATTGTCTCAACTCACTCTCGGTGATCAAAAGCCCTCACAGCTGGAGACGACCTCCTACGTGTCAGGTGGCTTTCTCTGCTACCTTTCGATGTCCAAAGAATTCTCAAAGCCACAAGGTTCACTGCGCTGGATGAACTCACCCCTGTTGCAGATGAATTCATGGAAGTCTCCTCGTCAGCAAGTGTGATGGCCGCCTCCTCTCACTCAAGGTACGCCGCTCAGCACAGTTCAAGTCCATCTACCACAGAGATCGGAGAGCTCAGACAGGCGATGATCCAACTTATTAATCTTAATCGCAGCATGGCAGAATCCTTTGAGAGGCTGCACATATCTTCAAGGTCAAGGTCTAAATCATGATCTACAGCAACGTCATGTGCCTCATCACCAGCTACCCAGGGTATGTGCTTCTATCATGCGAGGTTTGGACCAAAAGCACGACACTGCCTCCAGCCGTGGAACTAACCAGCCCCATCTCAGGGAAACTAAAATCGCTATCGTCAATTTCGGCGGTGGGCGACAGCGACTTCAACAACAACGATCACGACATACGAGAACACCGCCTATTTTTCACTGATAACCTAACAACGACCCAGTATTTGGTCGACACAGGCTCTGTCATCTCCATTGTATCCAGAGCAATGCCGCATCCGAACGAGAGACCTACAGATTTCAAGTTCTACGCAGCCAACGGTACCACCATTAACACATACGGACAACGAGTACTCACCCTCAACTTCGGATTGCGTCGTGCTTTAAAATGGTCATTCACCGTTGCTGATATACAGACAGCTATTATTGGAGCTGATTTCTTGGTTCATTATGGCCTATTGGTCGATCTCCAAGACAGTAGCCTCCATGACAAGACTACCAACCTCAAGGCTCCGGGTCAACTGTGCGAAACTTCCATCTACAGTGTCTCCTCAGTACGTCGATGTTACGAAGCCAGCAGCGATTCCATCCATCAGCAGCAACACTCCAACTTCCCATCATATCCCAACCACTGGTCTTCCAGTAGCAGCACGTCCTCGACGCTTCTCCGGTGAGAAACTCTAAGCAGCCACGGAAAATTTCGATTTTTTTCTGCAGTATGGTGTCATTCGTCCCTCCAATAGCTCAGGGACTAGCCCATTGCACATGGTTTCGAAGAAACTAGGTGGTTGGCGAGCCACACGAGATTATCGACAGCTGAATCGACAAACAAAAACTGATCGTTATCCAATCCCATACATTGAGGATGTCATTCAATCCTGTCATGGCAGCACCATCTTCACAACACTCGATCTGGTACGCGCGTATGATCAGATCCCTGTTGCAGAGGAAGATATCCCCAAAACAGCAGTCACAACACCCTTCGGTCTTTTTGAGTTTGTCTGCATGCCCCCGGGCTTGTGCAACGCCGCTCAAACATTCCAAAGACATATGGATTCGCTGCTTCATCATAATCTTCTCCAAGGATCCAGAAAAGCATCAACAATATGTGGAGATCATTCTCAAGCTTCTGTTGGAACCTGTCCATCAACCCCAGCAAGTGCCAGTTCGGGCAGGAGGAGGTTGAGTAGCTAGGTTATATAATAAATAAACATGGATATTCACCTCCCCCAGCTAAGGTCGAGACAGTTCTGCAGTACCCCAAGCCCGAGACAATCGAAGACCTTCGAAGATTCCTTGGGAACGTAAATTACTACCGACGCTGCATTCCTCACCTTGCTGAGATCCAAGTTCCTCTCAACGATCACCTAAAAAAAACTGAGAAGAAAGATATCTTGGACCAAGGTACCTTAGACGCTTGAATCAGAAGCAGCTCTAGAGAAGCGCAAGCAAAGTGTTGCTTTTGCAGTCAGAGCTTCGTTCCTGTCACCTTCAGCACCCTTGGCCCTTTAACAGACGCCTCTGATTTTGCAATTGGAGCAGCTCTCGAGCAATTCGTTGATACCACCTGGCAGCCCCTTGGATTCTTCTCAAAAAAGCTGGAGCCCACCCAGAGCACCTATGACCGGGAGCTTCTAGCAATTTTCCACGGCATCAAGTACTTCATGCACATAGTCGAAGGTCGTGAGTTTGTTGGAACGGATCACAAACCTCTCGTCGACGCTTTTCACCAACGTCCATAGAAAGCATCACCTAGACAGGTAAACCAGCTCAATTTCATCTCTCAGTTCACCACTCAAATTATCCACGCGAAAGGTGAAGAAAACATCGTAGCTGATGCACTGTCTCGAGTCAACACCATCAATATGCCCAAAGGTCTCAGCTCAGAAGTTATCCACAAGGTTCAACAGGAAGACGAAGAGCTAGCACAAGTTCGCAACAACAGTTCTCTCAAACTTCAGCCACTCGTCGTCGAGGGTCACGAGATTTATTGCAACATATCCACCGGGTATCTGCGTCCCTTCATTCCAGTTTCTCTCCGCTAGCGTGTCTTCAAGATTGTTTATGACCTTTCGCACCCATCTGGCCGAGTAACAGATCGTCATCTGAAGGAGAAATTTGTCTGGCCTGACATCAAACGAGACGCACTTCACTGGTTATGTGAGTGTCTCCCCTATCAAAAATCCAAGATGCAGAGACACAATCGACTGGATCCCATCCACATCGATGTCCCAGATAACCGTTTCGACCACGTACATCTCGACATCATCGAGTTACCACTCGTAAACGGACTTCAATACTACCTAACAATGATTGACAGATTGACTCGCTGGCCTGTTGCTGTACCACTCTCGAACATCGAGGCAGACACCATTGTCACCGCCTTCTACAATGATTGGATCACTCAGTTTGGCACACCACTGAAAATCACCACTGATCAAGGTAGCCAGTTTGAATCAAGACTCTTTTCTGCATTCGCTCGCATGGTTGGAGCAAATAAGATTCACACGTCTCCGTACCATCCCCAGTCTAATGGGATCTTGGAGAGATGGCATCGCACCGTCAAGGCTGCACTCATGTGCAACGCACCAACACCCTGGCCTGAGTTGCTTCCAACGGTCATGCTCGGCCTGCGTATTTGCATCAGGGAAGACCTGAGCGCATCACCAGCTCCACTCCTCTACGGTACTGAGTTCAGGATCCCTGGGGAATTTTTCATTTCGGCGGATCTACCAGGAGACCCCAACTTTTTTCTTGAAAAGTTCAGAGAGCACATCAGGAAATTCCGTCCGTCACCCACAGCTCACCACATCAAAAATCGTTATTTCCTCCTCAAAGACCTTTACACATTTAGTCATATCTTTGTGAGGATTGATGCAGTCAAAAGGCCACTACATCCACCATATTCTGGCCCCCATCGAGTCATCAGGCGGATCGATGACCGTAACTTCGTCATTGATCTGAATGGTACTGAAAAGAACATCTCGGTAGACCGACTCAAACCAGCATTTATTGCTAAGGAGTCATCAACAACATCAGAGAAATCCAGTTCACCAATTTCACCACGACCTGTACCTGATCCATTGCCTTTAACCACGATGGATAGGCCCCTGAGAATCTACCCTGCAAGGAAAAAAGTTTCGTTCCCTTCATCTTCATGCGACCAGGTCACTGGGGGGGGGGGANGGGGGGGGGGGGGCAGTAGATGTGGCACCCTCGCTCCTCTCAGTTGCCACCCCTCCTGGCGAGTCAACTTCCAAGCCTCAGTAGCGCCAAGGGCGCAAGCAAGAGCTCGTACCTTGCAGAGAATAGGACTGATGGTCGACAAAATAGAATTTGAACTACTGTGCACCTACACCACACGCCACAGCTGTGGCCACAGTGTTTTTGTATTATCAAAGTTAATTAAAGTTATCAAAGACAATAAATATTATAGTGTCATTATTCTGGAGTTGACATTCATTAAGAAACCCTCAAGAGTTTCCACAAAGAGCGATTTGAAGCGCCATCTGTGAGCTATCAAGCTACTCATGTCCGATTGTGGTCCGATTAACACAAGCTAAAGAAGCATAGTAAATAAAAATGTCGTTCGAGAAGCAGCACTTGACGCACTCCCTTATTTTCATCTTCCTTGGAAAAACTGCTGCAGAAGCACAAGAAATAATTTGTTTGGCCTTGGAAGAGAGTGCTGTATCTTATAGCACATGTAAAAAGTGGTTTAAAAAATTTCGGGATGGAAATTTTGATCTCGAGGTTGAAGAATGTCCCTGGCAACCAAAAAAGTTGAGGACGAGGAGTTGGACCAACTACTCAATGAAAATCCCTGTCAAACACAACAGGAGCTTGCTAATACTCCCGGTGTGACTCAATCAGCTATTTCGAGGCGTTTAAAAAGAATTGGGAGGATACAGAAGGAAGGTCGTTGGGTGTTCCATCATCTTACCTCAGAAAACAAAAGTCGACGCTGTGGAATTGTCACATGCCTACTGACCAGATTCAAACAAAAAGACTTTCTACATAAAATTGTGCCTGGGGATGAAAAGTGGATATTTTACGACAATCCTAAGAGGCGAAAGTCGTGGGTTTATCCGGGGGAGCCGTCAACGAGTACTGCAAAACCGAACATTCACGGGAAAAAATTGTTGTTGTGTTTGGTAGGAATCCAAATGTGTAATCCATTATGAGATACTCGAACAAGGGGAAACTGTCACTACTAAGCGTTATCAGGACCAACTGGTGAAAGTGAGTGATGCTATTGAGGAGAAGAGACCTTTTACTGGTAGGGGTACGAGACAAGTAATTTCGCTGCAGGACAACGCGCGGCCACACAGTAAAAGAAACCCTGAAAGTTATCTCCATGTTGGGCTGGGAAATTCTCCCACATGTGGCGTATTCTCCAAACCTTGCGCCTTCTGACTATCACCTCTTTCGGGCGCTACAACATCACTTGGTGGATACCTATTTCCAATCTCCTGAAGAAGTCCGGCAGAGCATTGATGACTTCATCCAGGCAAAATCACCATCTTTTTTCCGAGCCAGAATCCGACAATTCCCCGATAGATGGGAGAAATGCGTGTAAAGTGACGGCGATTATCTTCAAAATTAGATCTGTATTCATTTTTTTATAAATAAATGTATGTCAAAATTGTCGTAAAATTCCGAGAATTAAGTCATACACCTAATACTTCTCGAGTTCACTACAGATTTATAGAAACTTCTTGAATTGATCCAAAAATTTTTAAAATTCCTTGCATTCCCCTAAAATTTCTAGAAGCTCCTTGAATCTTCTCGAAATTTCCAGAAATTCTGAGAAAATGCCAGGGATTGCCAACAAGGCAATCCCTGGCATTTTATAGGAACTTCCTGTATTCTCTCGAAATTTCTAGGACGTGCTTGAATTCCCTCGAAAGTTCTAGAAAGTCAGGTGAAAACGGTCTTCTCGTTTATATATGAGATTGAGATTGATGGAACGTTGAATTCACGAAATTGATTAATTATTAGTGATTTTAATAATTGTAACATAAGGGGAAAAATTACGAATGAAAATTTATTACAGAATAATTTTAAGATGGCCGGTAGGGTTCTACTGCAGCAGACTTGTTAGTTCGGTACGGTTATTCTGCGGTAGGCTAGTCGTTTCGTATGGTTGTCCTGTGGTAGAGTTGTATGAATTCAATATTTTTGACGGCATCGGTGGGGCTATAATTCGGTAAGCTTATCGCTAGGTACGGTTGTCCCCCGGTGGAGTTGCACGCATTCCATTTTCTAGATGGCATCGGTGGTGGTCTAAGCTTGTGGGCTGGTCGCTTGGTGCGGTTGTCCCGCGGTAAAGTTGCACGGTTTCAATGTTCCGAACGCTATTGGGAGGAGTATAATTCGGGAGGCTTGTCGGAAAACCAGATTGGTGGGTTAGAGTTGTACGTAAAAAAACGTACGTAAAAACAACGCTTTCGACGACAAATTTTTTTTTTTTATAAAACAATCACAGTATATTTACAAGACGTAGACTATATACAAACAAGCAGTTGGCCGCGCCTATTCGGCAGGAGACATTTGATCATTACTTTTTTCGTTAGTTGTCTTCTTTCTTTTTATTTCTACCAATTCCATTGATAGTATATTTCCGAACGGATCCGTAGCAATCACATTAAAAATGGAGATTATCAGATCACTGTGAATGAAGTAACTTGGAAGTATGTAATGTTTGATAATTTTTTTTCTCATCAGATCGGGAATAGACCCAAAATTTCGAATTATTTCACTATTAGATTTTCTCTTATCTACAACTTTTTTCTGGTTTCCAAAATTTCACAACAAAATTTTTCTAATCAATCTTTTAATTCATCATGATAGTTATTTATTTAAACAAGCAGCAGAAGAAAAGAGTAAAAGATTGAAGAAAGCAGCAAAAGAAGCCGCAAAAACAGAAATGGGAACTAGAAAACACGGAGAGAATGAAGAGAGAAAGTGACGAGAAAAAACAAACGCCAGAATAGATAATAATTAGTAAAATCATGATTTGCAGCGCTGTATACGTACGAAATACCGCTGGTATCTCTACAAATTGATATCTCACTTATCTTGATAGAATTACCTGTGGAAGAACACATGATGATAATAAAGGAAGGAACGAAACTCGAACCCATTTTCAATACGAACTTTCATTGTCACGATTGGAAACGTCTGTCCAAATTTCAAGTTAATAATAATGATATTCCAATTTTCACACAGGCTAGAGCGCGCATACGTTTTGATTGATCTAGATAGAGGACACTGGGACGAGTATTTTGAAAAAAAAGACACATTGAATTCGGTTGCGTATTTTTCCAGACATAGCCCATAATAGGTTTTCAGGAAAAGTTGAATATCTCCGAAACTACTGGACCGATTGAGCCCATCTTCAATATCAGTCTTTTCTATCATAAAGGGAAGATTCTTTCCAAATTTAAAGTTGATATTCCAATTTTTGCGAAGGCTAGAGTACGTACAAGGTTTTTCATGAAAAAACAGAAAATCGGGAATATCTCGAAAACTTAGTATGGACGGCTATATATGTTTCGATTGATCTAGATAGAGGACATTCAGACGAGTATTTTGAAATTAGACAAATTGAAATCGGTTGCGTAGTTTTTGAGACATAGCCCATAATAGGTTTTCAGGAAAAGTTGAATATCTCCGAAACTACTGGACCGATTGAGCCCATCTTCAATATCAGTCTTTTCTATCATAAAGGGAAGATTCTTTCCAAATTTAAAGTTGATATTCCAATTTTTGCGAAGGCTAGAGTACGTACAAGGTTTTTCATGAAAAAACAGAAAATCGGGAATATCTCGAAAACTTAGTATGGACGGCTATATATGTTTCGATTGATCTAGATAGAGGACATTCAGACGAGTATTTTGAAATTAGACAAATTGAAATCGGTTGCGTAGTTTTTGAGACATAGCCCATAATAGGTTTTCAGAAAAAGCTGAATATCTCCGAAACTACTGGACCGATTGAGCCCATCTTCAATAACAGTCTTCCTTATCATAAGGGAAAGATTCTTTCCAAATTTCAAGTTGATATTCCAGACAAGCGAGCTCAGAATCGGAGCTCATACCCCTGAAGATGCAGACTGCAATGCTGCGAAACGTCGGCTCGATGCTGAAACCAAACACGGCATCCATCCGGAAGCCAATAATGTCATTAATAATGGCCGCGAAAGCTTCAAAACTAAGGTGGAATACTGTTATCCACCTTACGACCACCCACACTCTCAACCACCAGTTACCGCTTCGGTTATCGCGAGCCATCGTTCCTAGTTGCCGAAAATGTCGGCGTATTGGCGAGCCGACAGGAGGACTACTCTACTCCAGGCCCACGGGCACATACGCTTCCAAAACTTTCATCGGGTTTGGAATGATGCCGGTCCCTACCAAGTCGTCACTTCGGGTACAAAAAAAAACTCCTTTTCGATTGCAGAGTCATTCCCCTATGTTCGTTACCATCAGTTATGCACCTGGCTACGCTAAACTACGCTGGGCTACGCCCCTAGCCCTGTCTATATTAAAAGTCAACACCACAACTCACACCGGAGAAGTGTCTTCGACCTCTCCGCTCGAGCGTCCGCATTCAACTAACTCGGAATATTACTAGGGCCTTCTTCCCCTAGTCTGAGTATCTCGGCCACGGTGGTTCATTCCGTTATTCTATCCCAGCAATCAACTCGACGGAATCCCGGGAGCACCAATTCTCTCACTTCGCCGTTGGTCCTTAGTCTCCTCCGACACAGCCTTTAGAATTACCCAATTGGACAGCCTGTACGTCGGCCCATTTCCCCCTACACATGCTGGGCGAATCCTACAATAGCGAAAGTCTAGTAACGTCCTCCAGACTTCGAGGGGTCGTGGTTTCCAGGGGGGGGGGAATCTCATTACGCACCTCCCTCTGAAACCTACACCTCGACCCGAAACCTACACTTTCCAAGTCAAATCCTTCTGGAGTAACTATTCTTCACCTTCCGACTCGTCAGTCGGGGGGTACTCCAAAGCTTCACTATCGGGCTTCATGTCCGCTATTGCAGTGTCTTTGGTAGTACGACCCGTCAGATCAGTAACCTGCTAGAACGTTCTGGAATGTTTCTTGGTTACCACGCAAGGTCCATTGAACGCTGTGTTCAAGGATGCCGAACGATGCGTTGCAGCATTCGACAACTCGTGATTGCGGACTGGGACTAGTTCGCCGACCTCAAATTCACCTT
Organism: Diachasma alloeum; assembly: GCF_001412515.2. NCBI lineage: Eukaryota > Metazoa > Arthropoda > Insecta > Hymenoptera > Braconidae > Diachasma > Diachasma alloeum. The sequence goes on from NW_021680644.1 coordinate 330,175, forward strand.
TCCTTTGACGCAAGTTATAAGCTTGGGTCTGTTGATCATTAGCTTCGGCTAATGCATGTCTAAAGGCCAGTCGCAGGGTGACATGGCGCCTCATGCGCTCGACTCAGGCCTTGCTCAGAGTTTCTTCAACTTCGGCATCTCCCTCCAGCTTTCGTCGCAGTGAATTTGCTGGCTCTGTCTCTCGCCCGAGATTTACGAAAGCCCATGTAACTTTCAATGAATTGTCTTGGGCTGTATTGTATGCAAATTGAAATGCGAGAAAATCTTGTTAAAAACCGTTCGCGCTGACGTGGAGCCAGCCCTCTGTAATCTTGATTGTAGGATTTCAGGATCGTAACATTGGACAGATGGCACCAAAGAGCATATACCTGAGTAGAGACTCGGACCCAGAGCTTTGAGTGACCCTCAGAAAAATTAGTATTACCCTATGAGAGTGATGGCACCACCGTCGATCGTCGGCAACAATGAAGTGGGTAGGCGGTAGCAGCAGTCGCAATCAGATGCGCATTTTATCATTTTTAATGTAAAATTAATTATTGTTCTTTCAGAACATCAGAAAATTTAATCTTCTTAAGTTGATGGTTTCCAACGGATGAGTCAAGCCACAAGGGTCAAATGGCCAAAATGAATATATGCTAATTATGAAAAAGAATAGATCTCAATTGGAACTTTAACGCCTATGTATGCCTTTCAACTGGCACTCGGTAGATGTAGGTTCGATCTCGGCTCAATCCATTTTGCTTCCGAATGGAAGCATTTTCACAATCTTCTAATTTTGCGGGGAAATGATACAGAAAGTCATGAAACGTCAAGATATGATGTTTTTAGAAAATGTGGGTGTGTGTTTGTCAATGTACGTGTGGGCATTGTTCGATTTTGAACTTCCCGAGCCGAAGGGAGGAAGTTATTGTAATGACCCCGAAAATAAAAAGTTGAAATTCAATGATATTTCCACGTTTCATGACTCCTCGAATCTTTCTATAATTTTTTGGAACACATGTCGGTCTGAGTGTGTGTGTGTGTGTGTGTGTGTGTATGTGTGCGAATGTATGTGACGCAAAAAATTTTGAGCTACGATTTCTCTTCAAGGAACAGTGCAATGTGAAATATTTTTTTTCAATCGACGCATCTCCATGTAACTTAGAACTGATTAGTTTTTGAAGACGATCGACTCAGCGGTTGTTCAGTTATTTGCAAAAAACACGTGAAAAACGTCAAAAATGAGGTTTTTTTTGCAAATTTGACTATTTCTACTGAAGAAATGATGCGATTTGAATTATTTTGCATGCACTCGATGCGTCTTTATGTAGAGTATATCTGATTGAATTAAAAAAGAAATCGTCTGAGCGGTTGTTTAGTTATTTCAAAAATAATACTTCTGATTTTTTTCTACTCGAAATTCTTGAAATGGAAAATGTTGAAAATTCTGAAAATTGAAGGAATTGAGTTGAGAAAACAACACCAAAAGAAAAGAAAACAAGAATCTCAATGGATAATTGGGTTGTTGCATGAAATTTTTTTATTAAAAAAATGATGAAATACGAAAATGGGATGAAAAATATTAAATAAGTATTTTTTTATTTTGGAAGAAAATGAAAAATTAAAAAGTTATAGCCAATTGAAGAAACTTTGAACTCATGACGTCACAATTGTTCGTATATGAGCGTTTTGCTGTGACGTCACAATTTCGACGTTTTCTATCGCCTACGACTTGTTCATTTTTCATTATATTTCAAAATAAAAAAATACGTATCTAATATTTTTCATTCAATTTTCATATTCAACAATAAAACATTTTCATGCAAAACCCTAATCGTATAGATACGTCGTCAATCTCATGGAAAAAAACGCGATCGCTAGTTATTAACTTGCCGACCCGAAGGGGAGGAAGCTATTGTAATGACCCCGAAAATCGAAAGTGGAAGTTTAATAATATCTCCACATTTCATGACTCGTGAAATCTTTCTATGATGTTTTTGAACACATGTCTGTGTGTGTGGGTGTGTGCGCGCGCGTGCGAATGTATGTGACCCGAACATTTTGGGACACGATTTCTCTTCGACCAACGGTGCAATTTGATTTTTTTTTTCAATCGACGCATCTCCATGTAACTGAGGACTGATTAGATTGTGAAGACCATCGTCTCAGGGGTTCTTCAGTTATTCGCTAAAAATATGTGAAAAAACGTCTAAAATGAGGTTTTTTTCACTATTTCCACTATTTCTCCTAGAGTAATAATGTGTAACGAACATGTGGGAATGTTCGTTAGGAACACTAAGAATGATCTGTGAACAGCGAGACTCCTACAACGTTGAATTAAAATCCGTGAGTAAGAATCCAAGAGCGAGAGAGTGAGAGCTCCTTATCCACTTCCGAGTGGCTTATTTTCGGTTAAAGTTATCGGTTCCGTTTATTAGTAAGGACTAGTAATTACGCGTCTTTGAGGGCCCAGAAAAATTATCGTGAAGAAGGGCCAACATTATAGAGTCATCCGGTTCTTTTTATGGGGTTTACCCTATTGTTAATCTTGCGGGGAATCGAATAGGTCCGGCTGAAATGCCGGCGCTCCAATTTCGTTGGATTTTCAGGGGTTAATTGGTTACGTTTATGTTTTGGGTGGAAGGTCGTTCGGAGCGAGTGCAACCATCG
>NW_021680644.1:333008-386909 GCF_001412515.2 Diachasma alloeum
GAATACGTTCTCCTCTCTCTCGCTCCCATTGTCGCTCGCATACCTTTCCCCCCAATTCTCGGAATTCTCGAGTATTTAGGGATTAGCGTGTATTTCTACTCTCCCCAAATGTTTATTTCGGGATATTTGAGGTATTTATCGGTGATATTAATTTCTTTGAATCTTTTTGTTAGATTAGACTCATTCCTGTCAGAGTGCGGAATTAATATTATGATTATTATTATTATCAGTATTGTTAGCTATTAATGGTAGATTTTTTCCGTTTTATATATATATATATTTTTTTTTTTTTTTGAGCGAATAGAAATATCTTTTTTTTGAAAAATTGGTGATTGACTAATTTCAATAGTGAAACAAGTAAGGACAATACCGATTTCTTCTTTTTTTTTTTGTAGTTTTGGCCACCCAATACCCGTCTCCACCTGAAATCCACCCCTCTCTCCACAACCTAGCACACTGAGCGAACCCAGGACCGTTACCTTTCCCCAGAAATCTAGTTTTCTCCCTTTTTGTGTAAATTTTTGAGGTTTTGGAATCAATTAGAATTGGTTTTGTAGAATCATCCGGTTTGGTAATTCCGGCTAAAAATTACCTGGCGCCTATAGATTTTTGTATTTTTGAGTTTGACTAGATGAAGGGGAAGAAGGGCGAAGGTAATAGGCATTTTTAACCCCCATACGAAAATGTCACGTTACAAATGTGATTTGAATTTTTTTGGATGCAATCGACGCGTTTCTGTGTAGAGTAAATCTTATTGAATTGAAAGAAAAATCATCTCAGCGGTTGTCTCGTTATTCGGATAATGGAATTTTCATAAATTATTTTTCAACTTCCCGACCCGAAGGGAGGAAGTTATTGTAATGGCCCCGAAAAGCGAATGTGGAATTTCGATGATTTCTCCACATTTCTCGACCTCCGGAATCATCCTGATATATTTTTCAAGACATGTCTGTATGTGTGTGTGTGTGTGTGTGTGTACATATGTGCCCAAAATTTTGTCCAGCGGTATCTCCTGAACGAATGAAGCGACTGATTTTTTTCTTCCTTCAAACGATGCGTGTTCATGTAACTTATCACTGATTAGTTTATGAAAACAATTGACTCAGCGGTTTTTTATTTATCCGCATAAAACTTGTAAAAAAATGCGTCAATGCGTCTCGACATAACTTGATTCTCATTGGATTTTGAGCGAAATCGCCTCAGTGGTTGTTGAGTTTTTAAAATAAAACTTTCGAATTTTGCAATTAAAAAAAGAGAATGTTGGAAAATTTTAGAGTGGGTTAACTTTGAAGTTGCAAAATTTTGAACTGGGTCAACTTTGAAGTTGGAAATTTTTTAAGTGGATCAGCTTCGGAGTTGAGAGAATTTTGAAGTGGGTTAAGTAAAGTGGGTTTAACTCAAACTTGATTGAAGTTTGAGTTAACTTAAATTGCAAATGCGTTCTTTGCGAAATCACCCTAAAGGTAATGCCACAATGGATGCAACGCTAAACGCATGCAACGCATGAAATAATTATCCAACTATTTTCCGAATATTTCTGACATTGAAGAGCATTGCATATAGCGTGCGCTGCAGTCACTGTGACATGACCCCAGCGTTTATTAAATCTGCGAAGAAAATTTCCTTCTATGGGTATTTCCCCGGAGAAATGAGAGAAAAAAATTGAATAAATACATAATAAAAAAAAGTAATGAAAGAAAAAACAAATGGTCGGGAAGTTATTGGTTCGACCCGTAATGGGTCACACCTAATTCCACCAACCCCTACCGGTCATATCCCAAAGAGTGAGCGAGCGACCGGGCCTGATTTTTTTTTATAAATCATTTTTATAAATCTTAGTTTTGAGGCTTTCGCGGCCATTATTAATGACGTGGTTGGCTTCCGGATGAATGCTGAAACTCAACGCGGCATCCATCCGGAAGCCAACCACGTCATTTTTATAAATCATTTTTATAAATCATCATAAAAAACAAGCCGGGCTGCGAGCCCATCCGACCGAAGCGACAAATCGTTATTTTGTTCGTTAATTGTCTTTTTGAATCTCTCTCTCTACCAATTTCATTGGTAATAAGTATTCGAATGAATTTGTCGCAATGGCTCTATCATCAATTCTACTGAAAATCTTTCTTGGAAAATTTCATATATTTTTTTCTACCTTTATTTCCGTTATTATTTTTGTCGTTATTTTCATTTATTAGAATGATAAATTATTTGTGATTTCTAAAATTGTTCTTCTCCAGTGTCCCTTTTTCGTACTGTTCAATTTTCTCATGAAGGCATTTACACTATGGTCCAATCTGTTATTTTTTGTACCAAGAGATCGTCTATCTTGTGACGGAATGACCGTTGAGAGCTCAAGGCTAGGTCACAAAATTATTGACTTTCCTCGGAGCTACATAGTTTTACTGAATTAAAAATAGTAATTTCAATTATTAGGTGTATGACTTAATTTTTACAGATTTTTTCTTCGTGCTTTAAATTATATCTAAAATCCCAATATTTTCGCGGTTTTTTATGGTTTTGAAAGGATCGGATGAAAGGTTTCAGAACACTGAACGACACGTCTACGTAGGTTACATAACCCACGTAGACTAGCAGAGTTTACGATAGCAACTGATAGACAGCACATGTGGCACTGCATTTTATATGAATTCCAACAAGGAAAAAATGCTTCTAAAGCACCGGAATCGATATGTAGTGTTCTTGGTGCCGACGTTGTGTATTATGAAACATGCAATTATTGGTACAAACGTGTTAGAAGTGGTGATTCCGATCTTAGTGAGCAGCTGCGCCCTGGACAGTCTCAAAAGTTTGAAGGTGCGGAATTGTAGGCTTTAGCGGATGAAGACTAAATGCAAACGCAACAAGAGCTTGTAGTTCAATTGGGAGTCACCCAAAAAGCTATTTCCAAGCATTTGCACCAAATGGGAAAAATCCAAAAACTTGGAAGGTGGGTCTCACATGTGTTGAACGAACACAACCTAGGTCAACATATGAACATGTGCCTTTCACTGCTTGCCCGGTAACAAAAAAAAGAATTCTCGTGGAAAATCGTGACGGGTGATGAAAAGTATATTTTTTACAAGAATCCCAAACGTAAAAAGTCGTGGGTAGATCCCGGGCAACCCAGTACATCGACGCCGAAACAGAACATTCACTCAAAGAAGATTCTCCTGTATATCTGGTGGGACATGAAGGGTGTGCTATATTACGTCCTCCTGGAAACTGGTCAGACTGTGACTGCGGAACTCTACAGCCGGAAATTGAACAAACCGAGCGAAGAACTTGATCGAAAAAGGCCATTTACTGGGCAAGGAAGCAGGCAAGTCATACTGCTGCAGAACAATGCTCGACCTCACGTTGCTCAAACGACTCAGAAGACCCTTTTGACCTTGAGATGGGAAGTTCTCCCGCACGCGGCATATTCACCAGACTTGGCTCCATCCGACGATTACTTGTTCTGATCAATGCAGCACGCCTCAGTGGATAAACAGTTTAAAATGCTGGACAATATGCGTAAATTCGTCGGTGACTTTATCGCCTCAATGCCTACCAGTTTCTTTCGCGACGGTAGTCGTATGTTACCTGAGAGATGGCGCAAGGTCATAGAAAACTACGGCGTTCCCGCCATTACCAGCAGTGAGCCCGCCGACTGCTGTACCGACGGGACCCCAACAGCGCCGCCAGCGCAAGCGACAACTTATCCCTAGGCGCGACGATGACTGAGTTGTCGCGCACTAGAAATTCAGTATTATTATTAGCCCGTTAAAGCGCCAGAGCTATGGCCAAAGTGTCTCTTTTGTATTCGAAGTTTAATAAGTTTATAATGAATACTATTTGTGGTTAATTGATAAATATTAGTCATTACGTTATCCTGATTCGGTTTTCCGCATGAATCATCACTCTAAAACCACAAAATTGGTGACCCCGACGTGATTCTCGCAGATCGCGACATGTACAGCACGCCTCGATTACCTCGAGATTCAGCGAGACCCAGGAGTCCACTGGGCTTCGGACAGAGATCAGGCCTCAACGATTCGCTGATCGACCTCGACATTAACACTGAGAACAACAACGACCCTGACAGTTCCACACAAGTGGCCAACGTCGAAGCACCACGCGGGTACCGCTTCAAATTGCCTGTCTTCAGCAAAAGCCAGCCACAACTCTGGTTTTACCAGCCCGATTCCGTCTTCGAGGCCTACCGTGTCACGGACGACGTCGACAAATTTCACCTCGTGGTCAGTGATCTCAGCCCAGACGTCCTGCAGGAGATTCCTGACATCCTGGAAAATCCTCCAACAGCAGATAAGTACAAGTTTCTTAAACAAGAGCTTCTGAAACGAATTACCGACTCTCCTGACCGACAGCTGGAAAAGGCCCTGTCAGAAGTACAGCTGGGGAGTCAGAAGCCTTCGCAACTACTTTGTCAACTGCAGTTGCTGGCAGACAACAGGGCCAGAGAGGACATATTACGAGTGAAATGGCTCTCGCTCGAAAACATCACTAAAACATTGCCGCTGAAGGACCTTGCTGTCGCCGCTGATGACCTGTTGGAGGAGTCCTCAAAAGCATCCGTCATGGCTGCTTCAAGTCACGTGAGGTTAAACACCCAACAACACACCAGCTCAGCTGCCTCGGAACTCACTGAGCTCAGACAATCGATGACCCAGCTGATCACCTTGAACCAGAATATGGCAAAGTCCATCGAACGGCTGAGTCATGCAGTCAGCAGAGGCAGGTCCAGGTCACGTCATACCCCTACGCCTCGCCCCAATTCACCAGCCCCAGGAGGTATGTGCACGTATCACGCAAGGTTCGGAGATCAGGCACGCAATTGTCACAAGCCCTGCAACTATGTGTCATCTGCCTTTGCCCAGTCATCCCACCGGGGAAACTAAAACCGCGGTCGTCAGTCATGGCGGTAGGCGACAGCAACCTCAACAACAATGACCCGGACATTAAGGAACACCGCCTATTTTTCACCGACTGCTACCTCTAACATCAAGTTCCTCCTGGATTCCGGATCAGTCATATCCATAATTCCACGAGAGAAGCAGCTGCTCAACGAGAAACCTGCAGATTTCCAGATATATGCAGCCAACGGTACCACCATTCACACGTACGGACAGCCAGTGCTCACCCTCAACCTCGGTTTCCATCGTGCCCTGAAGTGGTCCTTCATTATCGCCGATGTGAGGACAGCCATCATCGGTGCAGACCTGCTGGCCTACTACGGCCTGCTCGTTGACCTCCAAGGCTGCCGCCTGGTAGACAAGGTCACCAACCTCAGTGTAGCCGGCACCTTGCTCGAGACATCGATCTTTAATGTCTCCCCAGTCGACAAGGACCTGCAGTTGCCTCCATTTTACAAGCAACTACTGCAGAAATACATTGAGGTTACCAAGCTTGCACCGATCCCCACGATCAATCGCAGCAACCCAGTAGCACGCCACATCCCGACGACAGGTCCTCCAGTAGCCGAGCGCCCCCGTCGTCTAGCTGGCGAGAAACTCCAGTTTGCCAAGGAGAATTTCAACCGGCTCCTACAGTTCGGCGTCATCCTGCCGTCCAGCAGCCAATGGGCCAGCCCAATACACATGGTGGCCAAGAAGAACGGTGAATGGCGAGCAACAGGTGATTATAGACAATTAAATCGACGAACGACACCTGACCGCTACCCGATTCCACACACAGAGGATGTGATCCAGCGCTGTCACGGTAGCAGTATCTTCACTACCCTCGACTTGGTGCGTGCCTACCACCAAATCCCAGTCGCTGAAGAGGACATACCCAAGACTGCTGTGACTACCTCTTTCGGCCTTTTTGAGTTTTGCGGCATTCCACCTGGATTGTGCAACGCTGCACAAACGTTCCAAAGGCACATGGACAACCGACTACGAGACTGCAACTTTGCTGCCTGTTACATTGATGACATCATCATCGACTCCAGGACTCCTGAGCAACACCAACTCCATGTGGAAGCTATCCTCAAGCTGCTCCTCCACAACCACTTGACTATCAACCCCAGCAAGTGCCAATTCGCTCAGGAGGACGTCCAGTACCTGGGGTACACCATCAGCAAGTACGGCTACCGTCCACCAGCGAACAAAGAAGATGCAATCTTGACCTACCCCAAGCCAGAAACCATCGAAGACCTGCGGAGATTCCTCGGCATGGTGAATTACTATCGCCGCTGCATTCCCCAAGCCGCAGCCATCTAGGCCCCCCTGAAGGAGTACCTGAAGCAGGCCAAAAAGAAGGACAAGCGCAAAGTGCCTTGGACCTCAGACTCGGAAGCAGCTCTGGAGAAATGTAAACAGAGCGTGGCCGAGGCCACCAGACCCTCTTTCCTGTCACCATCAGCCCCCTGTCTCTCTCCACAGACGCCTCCGATTCAGCCATAAGCGCTGCCCTGGAGCCACTCGTCGACAATATCTGGCGGGATCACGTCTAAAAAACTTAGTCAAAAAAACTTCGTCAAAAAAACCTGGTAAAAAACTTGGTGAAAAAAAACTTTTGTCTAAAACAACTTTTGGCAAAAAAACTTCAACCAAAAAAACTTCTGTTCAAAAAAACTTCGCTAATGAAAACTTGGTATTAATTTTAAAGAAATGAAAAAATCTAAATTTCAATTCATCTTTTCGAAAACTAAAAATCCTTGTTAATATTATTCTCGGTTTTGTTTTTGTCGGGAGTAACTGTTATTATTTGGAAAGATTAGAATATTACTCTCGGTCATCGTTCTACTTTGAAGTATTTGAAGGGCATTGCTTCGAATATTGTGCTCTAAATCGCCATTATTCTTTTCATTTATTACTGGAATTTGTTACTGTCGTTTTTCTATTTAATTGAAATATAATTGATATTCTTCTATTCTTCTTTTTTTTTCATTACCTTTGCTTATTTTCAGGTTTTTGTTAAGTATTTTTGACGGAGTTGTTTTTTTACCAAGTTTTTTGTCGTAAAGTTTTTTTGGCGGAGTTTTTTTGATGGAGTTTTTTTGACCAAGTTTTTTATCGCGAGTTTTTTGGACATGGACCCTATCTGGCAACCGCTGGGTTTTTTCTCCAGGAAGGTGAGCCCCACTGAGCGCCATTATAGCACGTATGACCGTGAACTACTCGCCATGTTCTCAGGTATTAAATACTTTAAACACATAATCGAGGGCCGCGAGTTCATTGTGAAAACGGACCACAAGCCCCTCGTCTATGCGTTCCACCAGCGACCTGAGAAGACATCACCCAAGCAGGCCAATCAACTGAGCTTCATTTCTCAATTCACGACCAGCATCATCCACGTGAAGGGTAAAGATAACATCGTCGCTGATGCTCTGTCCCGAGTGTGCACCATCGACATGCCCCAAGGCCTTGGCGCTGACACCATCTTCGAGGTTCAGCAGGACGACCAGGAGCTGGCACGACTCATCAGCAACTTCAGCGACTCGTTGAAACTCCAACCTCTGATGGTCGAAGGGTTCGAAATCTACTGCGACATTTCCACTGAACGACTTCGCCCCTTTATACCAGAGGTTCTTGCGAGTGCCTCCCCTGCCAATGCTCCAAGGTTCAGAGGCACAATCGACTGGACCCTATCCACATCGACGTGCCCGACAATCGTTTCGACCACGTTCACCTTGACATAATCGAGCTTCCCCGAGTCAACGGACTGCGTTACTGTCTGACCATCATCGACTGGTTCACCAGATGGCCCGTGGCACTCCCACTCTCCAACATCGAGGCTGACACGATCGCCACAGCCTTCTACGGACACTGGGTCACGCAGTTCGGCACTCCGCTGACCATCACCACAGACCAGGGAAGCCAGTTCGAGTCCAGACTGTTCACTTCTCTCGCCCGGATGACAGGAGCCAACAAGATCCATACCTCTACGTATCATCCTTGTTACGTCATAACGACGTACAAAAATTATTATTAATTCCAACTTTTGGAAATAATACTTTCGGAATAAAGAAAAATATCATATTTAAATACCAATGGAATCATACGATTCCAATGGTACATAAACCGATCGTGTTACATCCGGTAAGACGATGGAAAAATTAATTTGAGATGTGATTCATACCACACGGGTGGTATGAATCCGCGTTGCCGAGGGCCTTATCGCCCTGGTTTCGGGTTGCTGTTTCGAGGCAGTCCACCTCATAACAGTCCCACCATTGTCTAATACCTCCCTCCCCTCACCTCGCTCTTCACACCTAACTACGCATCTTATTTTTCCCTACTCCCCGCGATCCTCTCGCCACGAAACGGTTCACGCGTGCTTGTTCCCCTATTCCCTCTTCTCCGCGCCCCTCTTATCAACGAACGCGACCACGCTGGCTAAACCAATTGTCCCCCTCCCTTAATAAGATGCGTGTCTCCTCAATCTACCTACCCCCTCTCTCTATGGAGTGCACTCGGCACTCATCCACATCTTATTCCCCACCCCCATACAATTAAAAATTCGTGTATGCATTTACATACACGAATTAATATTGAACGCAAAAAGGGCATCGCCCAAGCGGTCAGTCAATCGGTCAGTCAGTCGTGTCGTGATTCCACTCAGGAAAGGAATACATCCGAGTAACCCAAAGGATAATAGAAGCAAGAAGGAATAACAATATAGAAGCAAAGGAATAACAATAAAGGAGCAAAAGGAATAACAATAAGGAAGCAAAAGGAATAACAATAAAGGAGCAAAGGGAAAACATAATAAAGGAAGGTAAAATTGAAATTATTATTTTCGCGAGTGTTTCCAAAATTCATAAATTTTTCGATTGAAATTTAATTCAACTTATTATTTTCGCGAGTGTTTCCGAAATTTACAAATTTAATTTTGCGATTGAAATTTTAAATTGAAATTATTATTTTCGCGAGTGTTTCCAAAATTCATAAATTTTGCAATTGAAAATTTAAATTAATTTATTATCTTCGCGAGTGTTTCCGAAAATTACAAATTTAATTTTGCAATTGAAATTGTAAATTGAAATTATTATTTTCGCGAGTGTTTCGAAAATTCATAAATTTTGCAATTGAAAATTTTAATTAATTTATTATCTTCGCGAGTGTTTCCGAAATTTAATGAATTAAATTTTTCGATTGAATTTTAAATTAAATTATTTTCGCGAGTGTTCCGAAAATTTACAAATTAATTTTTGCGATTAAAAATTCAATTTTGAAATATTATTTCGTGAGTGTTCCGAAAATTTACAAATTCATTTTTGCGATTAAAAATTTAATTTCGAAATATTATTTTCGTGAGTGTTTTCCCGAAATTTTACAAATTAATTTTGCGATTAAAAATTTAATTTTGAAATATTAGTTCGTGAGTATTTTTCCGAAATCTATGAATCAATTTTTTCGATTGAAAATTTCATTTTGAAATATTATTTCGTGAGTGTTTTTCGAAATCGTTGAATTAATTTTGCGACTAAAAATTCAATTTTGAAATATAATTTCGTGAGTGTTTTTCCGAAAATTTACAAATTAATTTTGCGATTAAAAATTTAATTTTGAAATATTACTTCGTGAGTGTTTTTCCGAAAATTTACAAATTAATTTTGCGATTAAAAATTTAATTTTGAAATATTATTTCGTGAGTATTTTCCCGAAATCTATGAATTAATTTTTGCGATTAAAAATTTAATTTTGAAATATTATTTCGTGAGTGTTTCCGAAAAATTACATATTAATTTTGCGACTAAAAATTTAATTTTGAAATATTATTTCGTGAGTGTTTTTCCGAAAATTCACGAATTAAATTTTGCGATTAAATTCAAATTTTGAAATATTATTTTGCGAATATTTCCCGAAAAATTACAAATCAAATTTGTGATTAAAATTCAAATTTTGAAATATTATTTTGCGAACATTTCCCAAAAAATTACAAATCGAATTTGTGATTAAAATTCAAATTTTTGAAATATTATTTTGCGAATATTTCCCGAAAAATTACAAATCAAATTTTGTGATTAAAATTCAATTTTTAAATATTATTTTTGCAAATATTTTCCGGAAATTACATAATCAAATTTTGTGATTAATTTCGATTTATCACAATTTATATTTTTTTTTGCAAATAAAATCCGAAATTTGCGCATTAGATTTTTCGCGATAAATTCCAATATTCTGGAACTAAAATTTACTAATCAATTGAAATTTCCCTTATTTAAATTCGGAAATAAATTCCGAAATTCTTACATTTAAATTTTATAAATCAAAAATCTAAATTCTCATTTTTTAATTCGGGAATATTTTCCACATTTTTTACCATTAAATTTATGTTAAATTCACCATTTTTCCTGTTCTAAATTCGGGAATATTTTCTAAACTTTCCACAATTAAAATTGGATTTTAACCTTAGAAGGTTCATACTCCGAATTTTTGCGAACTAAAAATTTATCTATTTTAATTTCACTCCGATGTTGTCATAAAAAAAAACCCACTTCGTTCGTAAAAAAAAAAGTAAAGTAAAAAGTTCGATTATTCAAATATTAAATTCTTTGGAACATTTCCGTAGAACAAATTTCATTCCTTCCGGTTCTTTCATTTAATAACACCTTACCCCCTTCAAGTCACCATCGTCTTAAGGAGCATCATCCGAAAATCCTCAGTGAAGACAAGGGACCAGAGGCTATTGATCAAGGGCAATTGACTAGAGGCTAAGGATAACCCTGAGGCATTATCTGGAGACCATCTTCCAGTTCAGCAAATTATGTATATCCTAATTTTTAATTACAGCTACCGTGAGTTAATTCAAATTGACCATTATTATTTCATTGTTCTTTCTTGTGGATTTCCAAATCGAATAATTCTTTATTTTTCACTATGTCTTTAGAGACATTAGTATCAATTTCTTCGGATTAATTTCAATTATGTTCAATGTCTGATAATAATTATAAAATATATAATTAACACCAAATACTGTTGTCAAATGAATAGACCTTCTGTCATAACTATTATTATCATATTCAAGGAAATTCTTGATTGTATTTCCATTATTATTATTAATTAGAATCATTGTGCTTGAATGAGACATTCCATTCAGGAATTGAAACCTTGTATAATTATTACTCCGTGTAAAAGGGAATTCCTCACCCTCATTAATACTTTGAATTCTTCAACTTCAGAAGTAAAACTTTCCAATAATTAATGATTGTTGATCAATCAAATTCAATTTATTTGTAAAATCTCATTCAAGGTTAGAGTCAAGTCCTCAATGATTAAATTTGTTCATCATTCTGACGTTAACTCAGAGAACAGATGAGAGGACACAAACAATTTTTTAAAATAATTAATACTTTTTTTTGCGTTGTTTTTTTTATATTAATCAAATTTTGATTTAAAAGAATTCAAACGCTTCCGATAATGAATAAAATTAAAAATATCGAATGGAATGACTCAAACAATTTGAATCATTGAATACCATTGTTACCAAAACTTATAAAATTAGAGGAAAATTTTATTGGATTAAAGGTTAAAAAAAATCCATGTTAAACAAAAATCTGTCTTTCTTTTTATTTCTGGATTACCTAAAAGGACTCACCATTCCCAGCTATTATCTTAACGGATAGGCTAAAACAGGTGAATTCAATACTCATATTTCAGGATTTATCAAAGGTAAGTCTATGAAATCATGACGTAACAATCCTCAATCAAATGGGATACTGGAGAGATGGCACCGAACAGTCAAAGCTGCACTTATGTGCAACGCCCCTACACCATGGCCAGAACTGCTGCCGACTGTCATGCTCGGCCTGCGGACCTGCATTAAGGAGGACCTCAATGCCTCTCCAGCTCAACTCCTGTATGGCACCGAGCTCAGGATTCCAGGTGAATTTTTCATCTGGAACCCGCTGACCACCTAGGAACGGACCTGATTCGCTGACCGAGGAGAGGAGCCAACCTGGAGCGGGGGAGCTCCGACTTCCGACAAGGACAGAAAATCTCGGAGTCAAGGAAAATCCTGGACGAATCTGGGGAATCATCCCCAGGATGAGGAAGCATCGTGGGAAAAAATCCACTACGATAATAAATTGGACGAAATTTTTATGTGGAGAATTTGAGTCAAAACTGAATTAAATATTGTAACGATTATCCAGTCCAGGTGGCATTTAGTTGAGGATTTGATTTGATTAGGTTGAAGTTATTAGAAAGGGGGTAGGCCCTCTGATTGAGTATGATTTTTGGCAAACTGACCGTGTGGCATCAGTTCTTCCCGAGACATCCTATAGGATATAGAGTAGCAGTTTTGAGTAGTAGAGAAATCTGCTTAGCAGATATATAGAGTCGAGTAGCAGTTTCAAGTCGTAGAGAAATCTGCATAGGAGATATTTTGAGTTGAGTATAGTAGAGTTGAGTTTTTGAGTTGTTTTGGAGATCTCGACGGTCTGGAGCAGCTAGAGCGGATACTGGGGACCTGGACTGGATGAATCGAGGGAAGTTGTAGTGTTGAGCATTATTCAAATTTCAAGGTCGAGGCCGCAGCTTCGAACCTGTTGAGTATAGTTTTGAATCTATATTAATTCAATTGAGTGGATTTTGGAGACCGAAGAGTCTCAGTAAATCATTTTCTAGATTATAGAGATGAAATTCATTTAATTAATTTCTATCTTACGCACTGGTTGGGACCAGTGGTCCATCCAGATTTATTTTCATTATGTAGAAATTCTTATATTTCTTTTCAAAATTATTAACTCCAATTTTTGTGATTATTTTCGGATTACCAGAATCCGAATCCTGATTAAGGGATTATCGTCCTCCCTCCCCCTTGTAATAAAGAGTCTGGGGTGGAGATTTGTTGAGTCTTTATAAGTATTTTTTAGTGTTGAGAGGAAATTTGGGTTTGGCATTTATCTATTTGGACAAGGTGTAGAAATAATTAAAATAGACTGGCGCCTTTTGGGTAATATTTGACGTTGGGTTATTTTTAAAAGACTTGAGATAGTTTGTGGCGATAATTCGAAAAAATTAGAGTCATTTTGGTGTTTTTGAGTTTGAAGATCGTCACAAGGTCTCTGATACATTTGATCAATGATTCATTTCTAACTCGCTGGGGAAAAACATCCAATTCAAATAAGTTGTGGATCGTTTCATAGGTTATTGACCCGTGATTTAACAAGGCTTTAATTAAGAACGTTTTACAAAGAAATTCAGCTCGATGTCATATCAATGTAAGCTTCGATTCTCCGAGCAGAACGTCGGTGGGAGTGGATCTTCTATATCCTAAGGCTAATCGGATGGCAGTATATTGGATTAACTCAAGTTTATTAATATGTACTTGAGCATTCGGGATGTAGACGAACAATCCGTAGTCAATGATTAATCTAATGAAACTTTTGTATAATATTATGAATGTAAGGGGGTCAGATCACCACCACGTCTGTCTAAGGAATTACATAATGTTTAGGTATGTTTACTTCAGTGTTTTTTCTTGTACTTTACTTATTTGATATTTGAAATTGAGCTCCTCGTCAAAGTAGATACCAAGAAATTTCGCAACAGGGCTGGGAGATATTTCTATCGAGTCACTTTTGATTTTCACTTTTTCTAGCTTAATGGTTTTTTCGGGAATTGAATCAGAGTTGTTCTCTCTGGTGCAAGCTCAAGTCCTAGTTGGTTCAGATTTGTCAACAGTTGCGCAATTGAGCTCTCTAGGCACCTAACTTCGGATTCTTGCCCATCACAATTACGATACAGGGCACTATCATCTGTAAATAGCAACGTTTTTATGGCAGGATTGGTACTTTTAAGCATACCAGGAAGGACGCGCGCTTTGCTCGCGCTAGCTTGATTGCATGGAATAATGCATTCATTTAATAAAATTTATGGAATTACAACTCGATTTAATTTCAATCATTTGTAATTCCTATTTGTACTGATATATGTACTACTTTAATCTCTATAAAATCTTATGCGGTGTTTCGTTTGAAATTTTGTTTCATTAACTTCATTTTACTTTATTTAAACATATGGTTAGTAATGAATAATATTTTTCAATTTTGTATTTCGATTCTTCTTTTTCTTTGTTTTCATCTGTGGAATACGTTAAATATATATGTCAAACAATTGAATTTGTTTTATCTCCTCTCATTTGTTCTGACCTTTCAATTATCTCTATCCAACGGAGGCTATTGATACACTGGAAACTAATCAATACGAATAATCCTATAATCCTTTTCTTTCTACTCAAATTCCTGGTACCTCTATTCCTTTCACGATAACTGCTTTATTTTTGTACATTTGTTTCATCTGTTGTATTCGTGCATATTTAAGAGTAAATGCTTCATCACACTTACGTTTATGGCACTCTCCCTGTCTTGCAGCAGCTTTTCCTTGTGCCACTGATTTTCAGTGCCATGTTTTTCAGTAGCCAATGTACGTTTCTGTGCCCTATAGGATTGTTGTCGTTGAGCAACAATTGTAACCGATTTTTTTATTCTTATTTCCATTTATGGAGTATTATCAACTCCTGAATTCTGACCTATTTTGATCGATAATTTCTTTTCTACAATAGTTTCATAATTTCTATGTGCACGATTTTGGTTCTGCCTCTCATTAACTTCTTTCCGTTTCAAAATCATTTCATTTGTTTCCAATGCGAGTTTCTTTTCTCTATATCGTCGCTACCGTTCAGCAGCTAGTTCTGAAAATTTGGTCTTGTGAATTTTAGATTTATTACAGTTATCACCTACTTGATCGGTCCAATTAGAATTTTGACTCGTCATCATCGATTCTTCTCTTTAGTTCCTACATTATGTTTTCAAGTACGACATTTTTTCTGTCTCTCCTTCGCTTTCTCACGCTCCAGATTCATTTTCTGGATTTTCAACATGTGTTTTTTTTCCCTACACTGTCGTTCTCGCTCAGCATCACTTCGCGGTATTTTTTCATTCTCATTTTTGTCTCCACTACTCTTATCAATATGATTCCCTAAATTGACACTCTTAATTGGAAATAATTCTTTTTTCAATTCGACCTAACACTAATATTCTCAGATACCTTCTACTGATCTCAACTAATCTTCAACTATCAATCTTGTTTTATTTTAGTTATCAACTCGCAACTAAGTATTCAATTTTTAAAGATTTTAATGATGATATGATTATCACAAAAATATAGAAATCCTAAATTGTGAATCCAGTGTACTGAATCACAATTGATATATAATCATTAATCCCACAGTTGCATCTAAAAGGCAATCTAAAATCATCGAAATTATTTACTCAGAGCAGTATTGTTCATCAAAAATTATATAAAATATCAAAACGACCTTTCCTTTGCACTCTCTTATTTCTCGAAAAAGTTGCACCGTGCCAGAATGAAATTCAAATTTGAAATTATTCGTCTGTGAACCGCTTTACCCTGAATCTTGTAATACAAATACCAACGTGAAGTGGAGCTCATACTTCATTCTGTTGATAACTTCACCCCAGAAACAGGAATGAAATAATAGTACATTAGAGTACAAGGGCACAAATTTCGTTTTCAACGAATGTGTAGTTTACAGACCTCGCCTTCGGCTCGGCCTGTAAACTACACATTCGTTGAAAACGAAATTTATTACCGAGTGCTCTATAATATTTTATGTCAAGTCGTGCAGAAGTCGAGTTTTGAGTAGGCTGCGCGAAGCGCAGCGTGCGATAAACTCGACTTATTGCACGGCGCGACATAAACGAAATAAGATGGTGTTTCTATAAAGTAATAATAATAAGTCTTAAGGGTATATTTGAAAATAATTGAATATTTTTATTTAAATTAAATAATTTAATTAATTTGATTATTTAATTAATTTTAATTTATTTAATTAATAAACATTTAATTTTCAAAAAGTGACATGCTAAAATCATTATATTATCGCTTATAACAATTGATCTAGTCAATGGAATAGATAATGTGAGATACCAATTTAAAGATCTCAATGAGGCCTTCAAACTGACATATGATATAGCCTCGCTGGTTGAGTCGAAAGTCTCGATAAATGGCAAAAACTATCATTTTTGGCGTGTCACATAATGTTAAAAATGAAAACAATCTGCGATAGCTTGATGAAAAACCCATTGAATCAGTATTATTATACTCCATTTTGAAGAACGATAAATACCCTTCAAAATGGTATATGAATAGATCCATTCGCTTGACCGATAGTTGCAGGAAAATTCGATCTAAACTGAAATGAATAAATCGGGTGTCAATTTGAAGCTTATTCAATAAGCTTTCGAATGAGTATACTAAATGTATGGTTCATGGCATAGGGAGATGGACTTGAGGATAGAAACCAATGAGAGAAGCCTAGTAAATCCCACGGATCTTCATCTTTTGGAAATAGCGGGTACATATCGTATAAAACAGAGTGGAAAGAACCCCCTTCTGAGGAACAGCCTTACGAACCGTTAGCCACCCATTGCCAAGTACAGAGGAGTGAATGTATCTCTCATGTGTTATAAATCGAATAAATCTGAACAAGTTAATTCGACATTGAATTTCGGCGAGGTGCTCGCAGAGTATATCTGGATTCACATTGTTGAAAGCTCCTTTTACATCTAAAAAAGTGGCTATTGTTTGTTCTTGATTTTTTAAATTATTCTCTATATTTATGACTAGATTACTTAAATTATCTCTGCAGGAAAGGCCAGGGCAGAAGCCAGTTTGAAAATTTGGTAGAATGTTTTCGGGCTCGCACCACCATTGTATTCGATTTTTCACTAACGTTACAAATAATTTACCTACACATGATGTCAATGCAATTGACCGGACATCTGTAGAATTTGTTTTCGTGACAATGTGTGTGAATGCATGTTTCCATTCCCTGGGGAATTCTCCGGTTTGCAACATTTCATTAAAGGTATCGAGGAGAACTAGTTGCAGATTAACTGGGAGTCTTTTGAAAAGTTGATACGTTATGCCGTCCAGGCCAGTTGCGGAGTTATCCATTTTGGCTCTGAGGATCGACTTAAATTCAAAGTAATTGAAGGGGCATTCTACAGCTGTTACGAGTATTTCAAATATCGAAAAATTGGGATCAGATGAACAACTAGGTGGGGCTATTTTATTTAAGGTATTGAGAATTCATTGATTAATTTGAAATGTGTCGCGAAATTTATTTGCTTTGATCTTAAGGATAATCGGGCGAGCTGGGAGGGATGGAAAAAAAGCAGCCATTTTTTTCTTTTTTTTTACGTATTCTTTAAATGATGGAAAAGGCGTGTGCACAGTTGCAGACTGCTTAGGAACATGGTTAATTTATTATCAATTTTTGAATATGTGATCTTATGGAAATCACCAAAAAAACTGCAAAACCCAAGGGAAAAATGCAGACAAAGTCATGAAACTTCAGACACATTTAGAACATATGATCAATGATTTTTTGAGTGAAAAAGATTGTCGCCTAGGAGCATTGTTTATTAATAATAGCGAAAAAAGTACTGAAAAATAAAATTTCTACGCACGCAGCCAAAACGAGCAGCAACGTCCTAAGTACCAATTGGGTGGGAGTAGCGCGGTCAATTTAAACGTCTCTTGAGAAAGAGCGATGAAGCGTTGTGATTCGAGCTCCCTCGAGCCAGTGGTACCAACTCCTGGTGAAAACAAAAACTACCGACGATGTTGCCACTTTTTCGCATGGATTAATATTTTTTCATTCATTAAAAAAAAAAAATCTGAAAACCATTCAATGCGTGGAACAGATATAAATAAATTTGATTAGCTCCAAAAATAATTTTTAACCGGAGATACTAAAATGAATTTTCAGACTGAATACATTCTACAAATTTTTCACCATTGGAGTTAGGAGATTCGCAGTTCCATGATCTATGATGCACGTTGAAGTCGCCCAGCAGGATGCACCGGTGATGTTCTCGCGTTGATGAAGTCATTCTACGCCAATGGTTCAGTTGCAGTATTGTTCCGGTATTCCTGTAACAGGCCATGATCGTGATAGGTTGAAGAATATTGATAATTTGGGTCCCGTGGATTTGAACATTTGAGTATGGATCTTTGATGTTGTTTATTAAGGCATTGTGAAGACCATTTCGATAAATGAATGCAATTCCACCGGTAGTTCTGTCTCTGTCCATCCTTTCTATACTAAATCCCGGGGATTTAATCGGCCGGGTGTCAAGCGGCTTTATTTTGGTTTCAATACATATTAACCCATCATAGCCTTTTGTAGCTAGTTGGACATCTTCGTAATGTGTGCGGAGACCGGGTACATTCCAAAACATTATTTTGAGATCAGTATATTTTCGAGCCATTGTTTACTTATAATTTATTTGTTTGCCGTGGACTTATGCAAACACTGACTTGAATCAGTATCTGTGTCTTTATCTGGTTTTTCGAGTTTGTTTACACGTTTCGATATAGCACTTTTGATTCCTTTACCGTTCACATAAATACTAATATATCGGAGAAAGACAATGCGATCTTCCATGATGCCCTTGTATTCATCCATGATAGCCTGAATGTCATGTTTCTCTTGCCATCCGCCAAGAAGGTTAATAAATTGCTCGTAATTTATGCAGCAGTCGGATGCGGATACAGTAAGATAAGGTCGGAGTCTTGAAGTGTGAGATCCAATGGCATCTTCATTGATTTTGCTCTTGTTTCGGATAGACCTGATTTTTTTCGATTTTTTCGGTAAGACATTTACAGCTCCCAGCTGTATCTCCGTTATAATTGATGTCAGATGTCAGCTGAACTTCTATCGCTGGAGTTTCCGTTCGCGTCCGTTCGACCTCTTGGCCATTTACAGACTGCTCTTCTTCTTGAAAAATTTTTTCGGCTGAACGAGTACGTTTGGTGACTGTAGCTGCATCTATTTCCATTTCAATTTGTGGAGTTTGGCTTGGCATGATGTTGGTAGGATTTCTGTTAGTGGAATCATCAGTACACTGAGAAAAAAAATTTCTCAGAAATAGAAATTCTATGATTGATCGAAATTGTTCATCGATTGAATAGTCGCAAAAGAAAATGCTATTGTAAGAAACAAATATCGATTTAATTTTAATGTTTTCGATTAAAAGACAATGAGATCAGTTGTCTAAACTTTTTTTTGTTGCTATCTACTTTTCAGTACATACAAAGCAATGTCTGTATTATCAGATATCTTCTTCGAATAAAGCATATAATTATCCGCGTCACGATATCCCGCAAAAGAATATCTGTTCGATTGAAAGCAGAATTCATAGATGCAATAAAATATTCATTTGGCCTATGAGGAACATATTGTTGGATACTCATTGATGCGAGACTTTCGCGAAGCGCAGTTTCTTGTTTACGACAAACGCAATTCTTCATCATTTGAACTGATTATTTTTCCATTGCAATTGTGAAAAAAAAATTATTTGCGCCAAATCCGAAGCGTTTGAACTAAACCAAAATTGAATTGTATGAAATCGATTTTGTCGCAAAAACAAGTATTTTCTAAATTCGATAGAATAAACAAAATATACTATACTATAACAAAATCGATTTCATACAATCCAATTTTGGTTTAGTTCAAATCGATATTTGTGTCTTACAATAGCATTTTCTTTTGCGACTATTCAATCGATGAACGATTTGGATCAATCATAGAATTTCTATTTCTTAGAAATTTTTTTTCTCAGTGTAGGGAGGATATCTTGCTCGGTCAAGTTCGTCTGTCGACCTATTGGAGATTCCCCGTCTCCTTGATATAATTCTATTAGTGGCAAGGTTGGGCTTTCAGGATTGTTCCCTGCATTATTCAGTGGGCATTGTTTGTAGACATGTCTCACTTTACGGCAACTAAACCAGACTGGGCTATCCGTGGATGGGTGGATATTATATTCAAAATTATTCCATTTAATTTCAATGATGGGAGGGAGTTTAATGGAGTCTTGAGAATCGATATACACCTGCCTACGAAAGCACACAACATGCTCGTAGCCCGGAGATCCAGCCGTGATGTATATTATCGGTCATAATAATTCAATTCCTAAATCATTGGATTTCTTAGCGAGGACTTCATGAGGAAGTGAGAAAAATACGTAGGAGAGAGCAACACGTTTAGCTCTGGAGATTAAAGGTCTGATTGATAGTTTGTTTTCGTTGATCCTCAACTCTGTATCTAGTGAAGCCAGTTTGTCAACAATATTTGTAGAGCTGACGTATAGACATACGTTGTTACCAGAGATACGGAAATACCAAAGACGTTTTTACTACCAATGAATTCCCCCACACAAGTCAAATAGTCGTTTCACGGTACGCCTTGTATTGCATCAATTACAATGGCTCTTTCATTTCCTGAATGGAAATCGTTCATAAGTCTCTGTGAATACGATTGCTGCTGATTGGGTTTCACACTTGAAATAAGAACTGTTTCAGTACTGGTCCCGCTAAACCCACTTTGAGAAGGCATACTCATTGTGGCTCCTCTTCTATGGCAAATTTTTGTTCAGCTGGATAATTGACCGTTAGGAGAGAGCGACTCTCCACCAACAAATAGAACAACTATTACACGTGCAGTACCAAAGTCGCATGCATTTTCACCTATTTGGTAATAGTCACACTGTCTTAACGCACCGGTTACGCAGCGACACGTAAACACATCTTACTCACGCGACTGTCGAAGACCGAGTCCTCATTCTATTGCTTCCGAATGGAAGCTTTGTAATCGTTCATTTTTAAGATCGTCTAATTTTGTTTGGAAATGATATAGAATGTCATGAAACGTAAAAATATGATGAATTTAGAAAATGTGTGTGTGTATGTCAATGTGCGTGTGCGGACTATTCGGAATTTTTTTAATGAATTTTCACGAAAAAAGAAGTAAAGTCGATGCTAAAAAAATGAAATTTTTAGCATCGACTGTAGAGAGAGAAAGAATTAAAAAGCCTAATAACGAATGAAATAACGCTCTGTCGCTTCTGTCGAATAGGCTCCCAGCCCTGCTTGTTTTTATTCCTTTGTTTGTTCATCAATTTTTTCAATAGTCTCACTTTTTCCAAATGTTTTTAATGTTATCCTATCATGTTGGATAGCAAAAGCATAATTGGGAATTACGCGGCAGAAAATTCACACTCAGAAAATGTAACGCTTAAAGCTCCTGAACTGTAAGAATCCCTGATCGTTACAACATTCGACGCTCAAAATGTATGACCCTCTACACATTTGTGTCTGTTACAGTATCAAACACCGCCGTAATATAAAGTGAAAAAGAATATAATTTTATGCTAGATGACTTAAGTCATATAGATTCGAAAATCATTGACAGAACGCCGATGTTTCATTTTTTGACAAAAACTATTTTCAGATAAATTGATCTATGTCAAAATGTATTGAATCGATCAGCCCACAATTTTATATACTAGTGTGACTCAATAGTATTAGATTAGATTAGATTAAAGTTGCGGATGGAAGAGCTAGCCTTCTTTATGCCACCGAATGCAATTTTGAGTTATTGTAGCTCCGCCTGAGTTAATGTTCGGATTAAATTTTCAGCCCGGCTTCTGCAGCCAGTCTTAATAAATCCGAGACTTCCCTATTCGCCATTTGATCGGTTGTGGGCAATGCGGTCCCCCAACAACGTAATATCGTCACGGCTAATGCGAGGCAGTCGCACTGAATGTGCAGACTATCCTCTCTTTTCTCATTGCAGAATCTGCACAGGACATCCTCGCTAACGCCTATGATTCTGCAATTTGCCTTGAATCTTCCATGTCCTTTGACTAGTCTGATTACTGTGCTGAGGCTGTCTCTGTCCATGTTGAGTAACTGTCTGGCTTTTTTACTGTTCAGGCCAGGCATGATTGCTCTGGCTTTCCTGCAAGCCTTTGTATTCCTTCAGCGTTTGGTCTGCTCCCATCAGAGTCTGTCTCTGATGGCTCTGTTGCCCATGGCTAGGGGGACTCCGACTGGTTCCGCTTCGGTTTCACTAAGTAATCCTTGCTGCGCCAGTCCATCCGCCACCTGACTGCCATTGATGTCCTCGTGTCCTAGGACCCACGCCAGAGTCACCGTGTTGTGTCTTCCGAGCCTTTCCAGCGTTTCCATGGTCTCCCAGGCTAACTTTAAGTCAGCACTGGGTTTCATAAGTGCTTTGATGGCGGCCTGAATATCTGAACAAATATAAATATACTTGTTCATCGTCTGCCGATCCTCCAGTAGTTCTACGTATTTTTTAATAGTCGGAACTTTTGCTTGAAAAACTGTGGCAATGGCCCCTAGAGACCAACTGCTCTCGTAGTGTTCTGCCGGCCCATACAGTCCCGTACCGAAGCGGTCTTGAGATTAATACCTGGTGTCCTATTTATAGCTTTCCAGTTTTCCCTTTCAGGAATATAGGTCTGAAAGGCCTTCCTGA
Organism: Diachasma alloeum; assembly: GCF_001412515.2. Taxonomy (NCBI): domain Eukaryota; kingdom Metazoa; phylum Arthropoda; class Insecta; order Hymenoptera; family Braconidae; genus Diachasma; species Diachasma alloeum. Next base: position 355,332 of record NW_021680644.1, read on the forward strand.
TCTGGTATTTCCTGGCCATTCTGTCTTGGGCCATGGTCAAGGGGGTTTTCCTAAGGTTATTCAGTCTGGCGTGTTCCGCCCTTGCCTGAACCCATTCCCCCTATCACATCAGCCTATATGCAGCTGATTCTGCCTTGCTTACCACCAGAAGATCAAGTGGTGGTAGGTCAAGAGCGACTTCCAGTGTGTCGATAGGTATCGTTTTCATGGCCCCCGTCGCCGCCCTCAGGAAGTTACCCTAGAGGGCCTCTAGCCGGTTTCTTATCTCCACCTTCTCCGCCCTGGGCCACCAGACCAGAGCGGCATACGTGAGCCGCGGTAGTAGAACCATTTTGTACAGCGACATGCTGATTTTAGGACTGAAGCCCCAATTTCTGCCCATGGTTCTTCTGTATGTCCACAGAGAGGCATAGGTTTTGCTCATCTGTGTCTTTATATGCTCATTCCATTGGAGCTTCGGGTCTAGTTGAACCCCTAGGTACCTTACTGAGGTAGCGTAAGCAATTTCCGCTCCCCTATACCTCAGTGGTACAGAAGTTACAACTTTGTATTTTCTGGTCTTCTCAGCGTTAATTGATAGTTTTGTCTCACCACACCATTCTTCCAGCGTTATCAGAGAATAGTTTAGTCTATCCTTCAGCACATTGAGGAACTTGCCCCTGGCGATGATAGCCACGTCGTCAGAGTAGCCATATACCAGGAGACCTTGTTCTCTCAGTTTCACTAGGAGCTTGTTCACCACGAGGCATTACAGGAGTGGAGACAGAACCCCCCCCCCTACCTGCGGACACCCGCCTACGGGATAGCCCTCCACTTTTGCTACGTTGTGAGATGCGGTTAGTGACCTGCTCGCCAACATGCTTTGTGTCCAGTCAATGACAGTCTCTGGGAAGCCTCTCTTTGACATGGCTTTCATTATGACATCGTATCTAGTATGATCAAAAGCTCCCTTGATATCGAGAAAGATTCCCATTGCATAGCCCTTCTCCTCTATCTCTTCCTCAACCTTTGCCACAAGGTGGTGCAGGGGTCGGTCTATCAGCAGTGAGTTTTTTATGTATCTATCCATCAATCTCTTCAACATTTTGAGAACGAAGGAGGTTAGACTGAAGTCTTGAAGGTTTGAAGTCTTTTGGCTTGACATAGCCATTCTTTCCAGGCTTGGGTACAAAAACGATCTTTGATTCCCCCCACACCTACGGTACGGTCCTCAGAGCTACACTGGCTCTGAGTATTTTCGTGAGTGGCCCCAAGATGATGTCCATCGCCTTTTGCAAAAGCATTGGGTCGATGCCATCTGGTCCTGGTGCCTTTAGGGGTACGAAGGACTTAATCGTACATTCTACCCCCTGTGTGTACACGATTTTGGCTGCTAGAGACCAATCTCGCGATTTTTATTGGCCTCCAGTTCCCCTGGGAGCCTATTGTGAGCCGTCCTGTTTGGTGAAGCCAGGAAAGTGCACTTCCAGCAGAAGTTCCAGTGTCTCCTCCGAGGTCCATGTATAAATTCCGTCCAGCTTGATCAGGTAGCCTAGATTGCCGCTTCCCTGCCCTCCCCCCCAGGACTTTTACTAGCCTAGAGACCTCGGAGAGACCCCCGATTCCACTGCTGAACCTCTTCCAACCTTCATTCCTGGCTTTGACCAAGCCTTTGTTGTATTTCCTCTGGAAACACCTACGTTCTTCCATCGCTTGTCTCTTACGTGAGTTTCCGTGTGAGTTTTCAACCCTGTTTCATACCTTCCTCAGTCGGATCCTCAGGTGTGCTAACGTGTCATTCCACCTGCTCACCTTTTTGGTTCATTTGTGAGTGCGTATGTTACAGTCGTTTTCAAAGGAACATCTGATCGCCTCTCCGAAATATTCGGCTGCGTATTCCAGTCGTTCCTTGTTTTCAAATCGGCAGGGTACATCCTGGATCCTCAGTGAAAGCTCCGCTTTGTATCTCTCCCAATCTGTGTTCCTTGGATTTCTCCTTTGGATGGGGTCCACTTTGCCATTTAGACTTAGGCGTATCTATGATCTGAGCCCGAGGGTTCCCTGGAGACCCTCCCGTCCCTTACCAAGTCCGCCACACCTGTTGTGCACATGTTTATCTCCAACACTTCCTGTTTTCTGCAGTCCATAAAGGTCGGTTCATTTCCCCTGTTCAGAAGTAGAAGATCGTTCCCCATCATGAAGTCGTGTAGAGTTTCTCCCCTTCCATTAGTGTTTGAGCTTCCCCACTCCAAATGGTGGGAGTTAGCGTCATATCCAAGCAGGAGTTCCAGTCCACCGTCCCTCACTCTATTTATAAGGCCCTCCACCTCTGGCGTTGGACGGAGTTCTATTGAGTCATAGGGCAGGTAGGCTGACCTTATCATGAGCTCCAAGACTCGGTTTTCCCATGTCAGGGCTTTTACTTTGGCTACTGCCAAGTCCTTTTTACTGAGTTGAGGTAGGAAGTTGGCTTCCATTCCTTTGACGAAGATGCAAGACCTTATCCTGTTCTCCGTAGGGTTCACCTGGAGTTACTTTCCACAACTCCCTAGGCCTCTTATGTTTCCATCCACTAACCAAGGTTCTTGGATGAGAACTATGGCTGTCGGCATCTTGACAAGCGTTCTGCAGAGAATAGCTGAAGCGCCTTTGCTATGATGCAAGTTAATCTGGACGATTTCGATCGACCTGTGAGCAATCGTTCAACTCACTTGTTGTCTTCTGTCGCCCCTGTACCCCCACTGCGGTTCTTGTTGAGCATCCTGACCGATGCTCTTTGAGTCCCGCAGTGGGGTCTGAAGTTGCAGGCTTTTAGGGCCCGCACTGTTTTCTCACCAACGAGGGTAGCGAAGTAGGCGCTCAAAGCTCCCGTATTCTCGCTGCCCTTGACAACTCGCCAGTCATTCGGTGATAATCCTGGGTTATGCCTGCCCGTGAGTTTAATTGCCTCCTCGGCAGTCACTTCCTCATCCTCCACGTGCACCACGACCCTCTGGCACTTTGGTAGCTCCTCAGGGCTCAGCACCCGGACGGACGTTTCCACAATTTTGTTATCGGGGAACAAGCTTTTAAGTCACGTCCCCGTCTCCTTGTCGGAACAGCCAATGATGGCCGCTCCATCTCTTTCCCAGACGCCCTCAAAGATCGGCACCTTCGTCCCCTCTATAGAAAGGATCTGGGATCTCAATAGTCCCTTCAGGCCCTTGATCTCCTTTTGGGTGATCTTTCGGTCTGGGTAGCCCTCGGGAATCAAGGCCAGTTTCAGCATCTTAGATGCCGCCTATGCGTAGGTACCACCAGTCTTGGCCTGTTTTTCTGGCCGGTTTATTTGAGGGCTAGGGGTGTTATGCTCGGGTGTTGGGCACTTCACACCCTGCACCGTCACTAGGGGGTCACTTATTGGGTCACTCCCTCCAGCAGGTTTCTTCTGGGCTCCTTCAGCTCCGAGGCTCACCCATTCCCTCTTAAAGCGGCACCTCGCAGCTTCGCTGAACTTCGATCTGGTCTTATTCGTCCCAGAACCGTCTTTGTCAACTTCCTGGTTTGTCAACGCCTCGGGAAGTTGGTTATCGTTTTTTTCTATTTGTTTATCAGTGTCCATTTTTGGTCCCACTAGTACCACGGTGAAGCGGTCTCACCCAGTCATAGTCGTGAATGCTGGGGCTTGGCTGATACACTCGGAGGTTCCCCGGTATCCGAGGACACCGTTAGCGGCGCAGCATACCCGTGCGCCACGCAACCTTCGGCACGGTAGCTAATACCTTGGCTTGGGGAGTTGGTCCGCGACGGGGCTTTAGGCTCACCGCCCGGTTTTCCGGTTGGCTTACCCTATTACCACGATTAGTCAGTCTTTTTACTATCCCCCTTCCAGGCCTAGGGTGTCCCTCCCCGATTCCTGTCGTGAGCCAGCTAGTCCGTCTGGCTGTCCTCCTATCCGCCACCCGGAGACGCGCTCGGTTGGTAATTCAATCCTGTTCTCTGCACCCCGCCATGGGGTGTAGGGAACCGGAGCAATAGTATTAACTATTATTCAAAATTTTTGAATTGTATTTCCAACTTCTGGGTGTATTGTGGAACGTCAAATCAAGTCTGAGATGAAAAACTTTCAAAAACGCGAATGTCTGGAAAACTTTGTATAAACGGGTATTCATATCATGATTGATCTCGATAGAGGACATCGAGATGAGTCCAATACTATTATAGCTTAGGAAATATTGAACAAAACATATTTTCACAAAAAGTTGAAAATCTCCTAATCTACTGGTGCGATTTTACCCGTCCATAATACCAGTCTGTAGTTCCATGAGAGTTACAATCGTACCCAATTTCAGCTTTCTTTCGCAAGTTTTTTCGAGAGTGATCGTGCCTACATAGATGTTATCACAAAAATCTGCGGGTGGCTGTATCTTTGATACAGCCATAATTTTACGCGGATACGTGTATGGTCTTTCTTTTCCTTCACTAAACATCATGAATTTTCATTATATATATTTATGTAGATATATTGAAAGAAATCAAAATGATCAAAATTGATCAAGATGTTCATGAGGGTTGAATCTAACAGTTATGAAGATCATAACCAAGGTCGCTCAATGATCCGGACAATGATCCGCTCAATGGTCCGTCGCTCTATCGAAAACTTTCAAATCTCACCGACGTCCCCCCTTGAAAAAGTTTAATCAAGTATTAAAATTAATAAGTGATTACACTGATTCAATCATTATAGAATTTTATAGATTTGTTGACGATTCATTGAATAAACGAATAATATTGCAGCGATAATGACCCATTGATAAACTAATCAAAAATTCCTCACTTCAATTCCCTAAGGAAAGTTTATTTCGTTTCCATCACGAAATGAGCATCAAACATCGAAAGTTGTCGTGATATGATTGATAATTGATCGAAATATTGGATAATTATTGAATCAAATTGATGGATGAGAATGTGGACGTGAGCAGGTTATTAAATGACAACTCCAGAGATCCAACGTTGAGCGAAATATATTTGAGTTTTTAAACGTTAATATTTACAAGAATGGAGAATTAGTCGTAAGAAGACTTGTCCTCTCTGTTGATGTGTTGTCCAGTGGTTGAGCTATGAGTGAATGTCGAGTGAATGATTGATTGATGATGAGTGTGGAAAGTGTGCGGTATTTAAGGAGAGTACAAGGATGTGATTGGTGGAAAATTTGGAGAAGGGATGAGTAAAATCCTGGCTTCCGATTGGTTCGGCGCTGTAAGTTACCGCCAGTGAGCTGTGATTGGCTCGGGGGTCCCGGTGGGGAAATTTCCGTCGTGACGTCACGGGCGCCAGTCAGGCGGACGAGGGATTATGGACGCCAGGTGATGATGAGGGATTAGGACGCATGGAGGATTATGGCAATAAACGGGTCATGAGGTTTGTGATACGGAAATGGATTTTTAATGTGGGAATTGGCCCAATGTCTCGACAGGAAAATTGGGGAATTGGCCCAATGTCCAAAGAGGAAAATTGAGTGTGTATTTGTGTGCGTGTCTGAATAACAGAGATATAGTAGAGACACAGTCACCACAAGAAATTGAAAATATCGCTATAAAAATTACTCATGGTCTAAATAATTGGTTTTTCCTAATTAATGACCGCAAGGCCAAAATATACCTTTACGATTTCCTAATTAATCACCATCGGAGTTAATAAGAAACTTCCGTATTCAATTAATTCTTCTTTAAATAATTGAGAAGAAATCAAACACGATTAACAGTTGATAGATTGATCGGTTAATTTTTTATTCTGATTAACAATTGACTAATTAATTGATAATTTTGATGTTTGTTATGTCTGGAGACGTTATCAGCGTCGAGGACAACGGGTAAAATATTAAAATTTAGATATTCCACACAATTTGCTAAAATGATCCAAGATTTATCTTGTTTTAGTTTTTAAAGGGAGGAACGACGCTTGTGACATTTAATCATCTGACCTTCTTATTTTTGTTTTTATTGAAAGAGTCAAGCTGGGGAATTTCATAAGGAATTTTTTTACGGGACAGGAAGGGTTCTTGAAAGTAAACAAAAGATTTGGTTGTATCTGATAATATAATTCTCTGAAATTATTGAGGGTACATGAATTATTACAGGGTGAAAAGTTAAATTTTGTCGTTATTGTCTCTAGAAGATTCCCTATACAATTTTCAGTTTTTCAGAAGATATGGTACTCACTCAGGGGGAAGTTCTATCCAAATTACAGGTTGATTTAGGTGTTTTTCCTCTAATCACTATTATAATAATTCCTTTATTGTGAGTTTCAGTTCTTTTCTCGCACTTTTTGCACTGAACTTGTGGATACTCATGCACTGAGATAAACTTCCACTCACTGAGTTTATTTACGTGGTGTGAATTTAGGAGTTTTCGAATTGAGTACGTTAGCACTATTTAATTAATTTCAATTTTGATTTGTTCCTTTATGCGCGGATAAGTGGTTATTTTCGATTTTAGGGCGGTTAATCCCCAGATTAGCATCAACGATCGCTTTCCAAACCAATTAGATTTTCGAAAAGTCACCATAAAAGTAGTACCGATTCTAAGTTATCGAGTTACTACCGGAATTGAGTGCTACCCGATCGATTCCACGAACTATCTCCGCCGGATCTTATGTCTCCGAAATCTGGCTAATGACAGGTGTTTTTTTTCGGGTTTTGCCGTGTGGCAACATTTTGGAATTCTTAATATTTTCGTGGCGATTTTTCATTGGATAGTATAGTGGGATCGATCGTTAATGGTGTTGAAATTTTCAGGGCGATGCACTGCGTGCTGATGCAGCATTTCGTGGCTATTGGGAACACCTTGGTTGAGAGACTTTAACGGTTTTTATAAGGAAATAAAATTTTGGATATTACAGATGGTTTATCATTCATTCATCAAAATGATTGGTAATTCTTGGTCCAGATTGTTCATTGCTTGATTGAGTGAAGAACCACCCCCTCGAATTATGGATTATCCAAGTAATCACATAATAATAATTAAAATTTACAATTATACCGATTCCTGCTTTGTCAATTATTCATTGAACGTGGAGATTGAAGATTTCCCGACTCAATATTGATGAAATTTTAATTTATTTGAAATCCTCCTCGGATACATACATATATGAAATACTGATCGTTCGATATCATGTATCAATTCTATGGAGTATAAATTACGCGACTATGATATGTGACGAAATTCCAGGCCATTTGGTCACCAGTATCAATCCAGGGTATTTATAAAATCATTACTGATAGTATGAACTTCGGGATTATGATATTTCCTATTCCTGTATTAAAAAATATGAAAATGATATTTTGGAAAGTATTTCCGAAAAGCCTAGAATCATTTGTTATGTTTGGTACAAGATCGTAAAATGACCATGAAGGTGCACAGTGTATTTCGCTACATCTAGATCGCTTGGGCATACCACCGTATTCGCTCATAGAATACATAGCGCTAAGCAGGATTGAAGAAAGCCCCAGTGACAAAAGACTGCGGGAGGGTCTTCAAAAAGTTTCTCGTCAAGACAGCCCTAACTCCGATACAGCTATGTCTCTCTAGCAAGGGGGTGGCTTCCACTTACGATGTTATTAAATCTTTTATTGCCAGACTTTACTGAATTCCACATCTTTCAGAGCCTCGTAAACCTCATCCCGTTTTGTTGCTACAATACTCTTCTCTCTTCTTCTATTACATTTTAACCCAGCAGATAGCAGAGTACGATAACGAACCACTTTATGACACGTTTGCCTTTTTTTCGTTGTACATTTAAATGAAATCGTCCGCCAAATTCAATTAAAATTTTGCGGCGTTACCTTGCAATTTCGTAAGAATGTATGCTGTATGTTTTTAGCAGTTATTGGGCCATTTTTTAAAATGACAGACTGAAAACTGAAAGTAAAAACAGTTCCCCTATATTTCCTTCTCCGCTTTGTCACCAGGGATCGGCCTGTTGTAGGTTAAAACTTGGAGCCTGGCAAATTCTGTTGGGACACTCCGCGGTCTAGTTCATATTTTCCAAAATGAGAGAGCTTACTGTTGAAGAAGAAGTGTATCACTTTGAGTGCTATTATTCTCGAGGAAAGAATTACACAAATGCGTATAGAGGCTTTCGAAGTAAGTTTGGTAGTCACAGAATTGCCAGTGAAGCCACTCTCAAATGGTAGGAATTTTCTAGTTCTCCTGTACGATTTCTTTTTTAGGTTAGCCTCCAATAATTTTTTTGAGTCAATATGTTCTTTTTTGTAGGTTAATTGATAATTTTGTCAACTATGATGCCCTAAAGGATCGTTGCCATGATCTTCCGGGTCCGTCTTATACTGTCACGACGGAAGAAGTAGTGGACAAGGTGGAAAAACATTTCAAAAATCATCCAACTGATTCAATACCTAAGGTGTCTGCGAAGTTAGAATTGAACCGAGAGACCCTATGTTTGATAATTAAACATTTCTTCAAACTTCGTCCTTATAAAATTGCTTACGTCAGCTGCTATAGGAAAACTACTTGAATTCAGAAAAGTTTTGATGCACATGTTTGAAAGTGATGAAATCGAAGCCAATCGACTTATTTTCACGGATAAAGCTTATTTCTACCTCAATGGCTACGTGAACAAACAAAATTATTGATTTTGCGGGAGTGAAAATCCACATTCCTCAGTAGCAAAACCGCTTCTCCCTACTAAAGTTCCAGTTTGGACAGCTCTGCGGATTAAACAAATACACGTGGAAATCTTGGAAGGGACCATTACAGGGGAGAGTTACCGAGAGATGTTGGAAACTAAATTTTTTCCATTCGTTAAGAAAAAAAGATGGGTGAAAGATTTCTATTTTATGCAAATCGCGTCATCGGCTTAGGGCATCCTCGCTTCGTGCGAGCAGAAATGGAATGGCCACCATACTCACCGGATTTAAACACGTGTGATTTCTTCTGGTGGGGTTATCCCAAAGACTTCTGTTACGCAGATAATCCTCAGACAAAAGAGGCTCTGATAAGCGCTATTCAGAACGGTGTTTCTAATATTTCCCAAGCTAAAATTGAAAAAGTCTTCCATAGTTTTCAGAAACGCCTTGACTATTGCGCAAATTCTGATGGAGGACACTGCGAGAGGATTTACCATTAGTCAGACGCCCTCGAATGTGTTTGATCAATTCTTTCACCGTGTAAATTTTTATTTAAAAAAATGAAATGCAACTCTAACAAATTGCAAATAAATTTGAAAAGTCTATTGTCTCCACAAACATGATGGTCGTTCTTTTCATAAATCAATCAACAAAACTATGATAGTTTAATTTTCACCTATTCCCATTTGTCATCCTGTACATCTCTTTTTTATACTTGATCGAAACTCTTCTATCTGCAAACTATGGTTCCTCTCTGAAGACCACAGCGGAGTCAAGAATGTCATGACGATTAAACGAATTGTATGATAATAAGCTACATTCAAATTTTAAGTTTATAATTGTATCGACGGGGGAATAAAAATTAAATCGATTTAACAATTCGCAATTTTTTTCATTAGATTTTGCTCTATAAACCGCGTGAATTTTACGAGCTGTAAATAAAAGAAATGATTCATACTCATTAATTCTTATGCTAGTTAATCTTGTCTAGTCAGCATTCTGGGGGGTGCCTGCACGTGTGGCCGGGAGATATTCCACCAATAAAGTTACACTCTGTATTAGACCTAGTGATCTGGAGGCTTTCTGTTTTCGTCTTTCCACACTCCTTGAATATGTAGTTTCAATGGAAATGAAACAATTCTCGGAGAGCGGGCGCGGAAACATGAGTTTAAGTGGTGACGCAAAGGGTTTTTCTATTTTTTGTTTAATTGACATGGAAAAGATGATGTCTTCATGTTAATTGACTGATGTTTCATTGTCCATTAGTCCTAACGTCTCATGAATTGGTGGATAATTGTAACACATATCAAGGTATATTTCACAATTTCTCAATAATTTAACTATCCACTAATTATTGATTCACAACTACATCACTTCACGAAAATGCCTATCACTCGCAATTGATCTCTATCATGTACTGCTATCGTGACAACATTATTAGTTCCTCTATCTTTTCTCCTCGTGAATTTCTTCTATCGAACTGTCCTGGTAGGAATTGGTATTGATAATTTAAAAATAAACACTAAAAATAAACACTAAAAACACTAAATTTATTTTCTTCTCAATTATACCTGAATTATTATTTGTATTCTGTATCAATTGTTATGTCCGGAGAAAGAATTTAGCGTCGAAAGGACATGTTTTAATTGTCACATTAAAATCAAAGCTAAAATTATTAGATTTTATAATTATTGGACGACGCAAAGTTTTATACTCGTACCTTTTTCTAAAATATAAAGGAAAGCGGTTTGATTTAGGGATAGGGCTTGAGTTGAGACTAATTTCTAATCAAGAAATTTGGAGATTTAATGGGAATCAAATTTGAATTTAAATATATTTTGTATAACTATTCGGTTTACAAAAACATAAGCGTGATTTTACAGAAATCTATGTAGCTAAAATTCCTATCCCTGGAATGATCTGAAGGATTCAAATTTAGGTTTACAAATTTTGTTACTCACAATTCGGTCTGTTATTTATAAATTATTCGATGTGTTTGTAGATCCCTGGGTAAATCCGTAATTTCCTCACCAGCAATTAGTCGTGTTAAAGGCTATTATGGATACTTTCACGGAAACACTTTCTTCTACTCGTTGATATTTTAATGAATTTTGACAGTTGAATTTTAAGATTTTAAGAGTTTGTTTGAGATTATCCACAATGCGTCACACTAAACGAATTCCTTATTTGTAAGAAAAGTCACCACTCTCGATTAAAGAAATTTTATTCCCGGATAATTTCAATTGTTCGTAACTTACTATCAATTCAGTACTATAACGACGTCGGTGGCCGAAGCGGCTAGGTGCGAGCCTAGTGTGCGAAAGGTTGTGAGTTCGATTCCCCGTGGAACCGAGTTTTTCAACCGGAGGCTCTGGCGAGCGGGAGGTCGCTAATATAGTGACCGCCTGTACCGGCATGGGTTTTCTGTGGTTTGGCATGCTACTCCTATGTTCTATAGGAGTGCGAATGCGGTGCAGTGTAGAATCCATAGCCGCATGCATAAGGTTGGATAGGACCGATTAGACAATCAGAGGGCAGAAAGGGCCGGAATATATATATAAAAAAAAAAAAATCAGTACTATCCCGCGTAATCGAAGGAAGGATTGAAAAACCGGATCAATTAAATGAACTATTTCCACCAGAATTGTTACTGCTCCGTCGCTGCTTCAAGACTGCTTAATTTTGGTTTTTCTGACATTTTTATATGAATTTTGCGGTCACTTGTCACATGGGCTCCAACGAGTCCATTTTTAATTGGTGGAAAATGTCGTATGACTTTTCCCACTCTTTTGACTTTTATGGGGAAGTAGTTCATTCGGTTTTTGGGGTTTAAATTAATCGGTTTTCAATCGTTCCTTCGCGTGCGAATCTTAGTATTGGGTAATTAGGGCATGCTGCGTGTGCCATTGCATTACTTTTGAACTCGATCCCAATGTCTTTGGAATTTTTAATCGAGTTCAAGTGATGAAATGCACTCAATTTAGTTTACAATTGTTGGTTCGGTTCTTAATGATTTCACATAAAATTATTCTAGGCTTAAAGTTTCTAGTACAAAATTTTGAAAAATATATTATGTTCTGTTAAAATTGGAAACTGAGAGTTGTGATTCATTCTGTGTGAGATTGTATTCGATTTTGGGATTTTTGGGTAGCTTTAAGATTATTGGAAATTATTGGAAGCCTCAGGAATTCGAAGAGGGAGTATCGTCCTCCTTCCCCCTTGTGAAAAAGAGCACGGCTAATTTCGTTGTTGATAGATAAGGAATTTGGTTGTTTTCTGGGGTTTTGTGCATTTATGCCCTTAGAAAATAAACGCACTGGCGCCTAAAGGATTAAAGGGGCGTCCACAATTATCTATGGATGGTTTTTATTTAATTTAATATTTTTGGAAATTGGAATTCATCACAAACTGGCTTTCCTCACCGATTTGTTATTAAATTCGAGTGTTGAAAATAAAACATATGCAATTTCGATGATTGAATTGTTGAAGATAATTAGCATTCTTTCGGTTGACTGACCTGCGTCACTACTTGCTGTATCCATACACAATGCTTTAATGTTATCAATGAGAACGCAACTTTCTGTAACAGAAATGATAATATTTGCAAAATTATATTCAAGTCTCGTCTTCGAGATTTGAATAACTCTTAGTAGCCCACCTGCGGCTAGATGGAGCCACACGCCTTCAGAGATCATACAAAAAGTTGGCTGTGGTACCTCGGCGGTGAGGGCTCGCCATCTTATCATTGTTTTCGTGTATGCGCGAGTGGAATGCACGCTTTTCAGAGTTTCCAGTTTGTTTTATTGTGATAATATATTTTTCTCCGATTTTACATAGTTTTCCATAATTATGCATAATTGTAAGAAGAGGAAACACATACATTGTGTGGAATATCTAGAAATATATATAGTTGAATTGCAAATATTACGGGCATGCGCTTATCGTCTTTTCCTTGGATAAATAGTCGATTGGAAATAAAGGTAAGCGATTTTTCATGTCTCTCAGACTTTTTACACGCTCGGATCAGATCCTAGAGACAGAACCAATCGACGTCAAAGGCTTTTTTAGGCCGAGTTTATTTCTTGTGGAACGACTCAGCCTAACCTCATTTTACCTTGTTCTCCTGGTCCTGGAGACAAAATCGAGAACAAGGAAATTAAAAATGAGATTGTTACAAATATGTCAAATGGATCTATCATCCCTGACAGGCAGAACAGTGCAAGCAACAGTTCAGATCCTGTTGGGCTGGACACATCAGTGCCTGACGCACTCACCCAAGGCTCCAAGCCTTGTGCTACTATTTCAATAGTTAAATCTGCGCTTGACGCATTGATCCAAGCCTTCAAGCCTTCTACTACTATTGTGATAGTTACATCTACGCCTGACGCATTAAAGTAAGGCTCTAAGCTTTCAATTACAAATGCAAATGTTGCATCTGCACCTGACGCATCGTTCAAGACCCCAAACCTCCAAAATAATATTCCACCTGAATTCGATTCAGGAATATAGGAGTTCCTGGGCCATCAAAGCCTCATGATGGCGAGATGTCTTTTCAGAGTAATCTAGAAGCTCGTTGGAGTTTCTGGCTCGTCTCAAATTTGTTGAGGCACAAATTACACAGATTTATGAAAATATCCACCAAATCTGAATCCAGAGATTGCTTTTATCTCCACCGAACCGTTGATCCATAGAGAGAGAATTTTTAATCAATCTCAAAAGACGCAGATCTGCCCCAGTGGCATTGGGGGCGAATCCTCGAAGTCTGCTCTAGGAAGAGGAACTAGACAATCAAGTCCTCCTCCAGAAGTTGTGTGGTTCAAGAAAAATAATAACTTTTGAATGCTCTTACGGCTACAGCTCCAGTTTAATTTTTGTATGGCTTCACATCCTTCGGAAAGCTTGAAAAAATTAAAACAAATCTTCAAAATTGTGTCAAGGTTTGGAGATTTATCCACCTTTACAGGAGAATCTAAATTCATTGGATTCAAAGGAGCTTGTTTTGAGACGTAGAGGTAAAACAAACCGTTCAAAAATTTTGCATGCCTCAGGTTGAACAACAGGTCCAACCGGAGGCATTACTTCAATCGTCCCAATGACTCTCGATCGACGTCAGCGTCTTCAGAGATATCTCACTTCAGGAGAGCAAGAAGTAATGGCAAAAATCTCTGCACCCATTCTTGAATATTTCCTTCCCAATTGGAAATTAAACTGTGCTAATAGTTTTATTCTAGAGAGACTGAGGAGTCATAAAAGCCTCTTAAATTCGGGCCCTTACCAATCGGTAATTCCTCCAGAATTTCAAATCTCTGAGCTGAAAGGGACAGTCCTGAGGGGCAGATAAACAGGTACACGATCATAGAGGTAGTTGAAATCTCTGTATTACTATCAGAATCCTATCAGGATCAGCTCGTCTCATTGTAACTTTTGGTTGGTCAACTAAATAATTAGCAATGATTAATTTTTCACCTGAAAAATTTGAACAAATTAATGAGAACTCATAATTTCAATTGAAGGACATGAAAACCCTTCTAAAGCTAATACTTTGTGACATATTCACGGATGGAAAAGTCTTCAAAGACGTATATTTCCTGTCCCGATTCATGTGGAGCATGAAAAGTTCCTTTGTTTTTGCATGGGTGGTATTTTTTCCAATTTTCTTACCCCCATTTGGAATTGCGACTAGTTCTCTAGCTTCGCGAGTCATGAGGCCAGTCATGAATCTTATTGTTTCGGAGGCTTCATATCATCCAGCTATCTAGACGATATTTTATTATTGGTTTTCCGGCTATTGAGTATGGTACCAATGGAAAATTAAACTGTCAAGGCCCTTTCTTGTCTGAGCCATATTAAAAAGCAAAAAGCATTGTGAATACCTTGATTTTATCAATGACTCTTACAAGTTTTGCCTAGAAACACCTTATGAAAGATGATATGCGTTATATCGACTTACGCAATAAACAGTCTCATCATCTGCAATTTGGAAAATTTATTCCATTAAAGTATGTTTTCACTTCATAAGCTCCTTAAAATGTATGGGTCTACATTGGCATTGAGTATACGCTACACTGAAAAACTTGAAAGAATTTTAAATAAGTCAAGACGATCATTAGTTATGGAAATTTTGAATGATCTCTTGTTCTCCTCAGCAAGATCTTTCTTAGTAGCTCTTATTTGAGCTGATCAGTCTAGAACAAATATTCTTTCAGACGCAGCCTTCTTAGGTTGGAAATCTACCTCTGCGTTAGAAGATCAAGTCGAAACATCGAGCCATTACGAGAAAGTCACAACAATATAAATTCCTCACGGTTTTTGACCATTCACCTAGCTCTTAGATGTTTCTTCACGACCTATGATCGTGTGAGTGTTTACTCCAATGTAATAACATCGCAGGCAATCCCTACGTTAACGGGTTGGAAGGTACAAAATTCTCTCATCTGAACAATCATTTCGAGAGTCTTAGCACTGTTGCGAAGACGTCGGTCAAATGCATCTTACATTCCTTCCAAAGTGAATACTGGAGCTGTACATTGCAATCCAAGTTTTTCAAAATTTAGGTGAGAAGGATCTTTTCAATCCGAAAATGGACCTTTTTTGTCTCTCTTGTCAAATTACAAATGCAATCTCTAATGCGTGTAGCATGGCAATCTCCTTGGAGTGTCTATTGACACCTTTTCACTCTCGATTGGTCACAAAATTGTCTCAACGTATCACCCACATTTGACCTGAGAATAAATTGTGAATTTGTCCGTGGAATTCCAATCGTGAAACCGATGGTATAATGGCCCTCTGTTAGATAGTTCAACTCTGCTTATTTGGTTTCATTTATCCCATCCGAGAAATAAATTGCGATATCAAATCCTTAAGGGATCTTTTACTTTCACCTGGTACCAGGTGCCTGTGTCATAACAGCCATAGAAGCTCTTTCATCAACTCTGTTATTATTTTTTCTCTTTGTCGTTAACAAAGTCTACTCTTGAAAGATTGTGGATTTTCATAAATGAAAGAAAATGAACTGCTGTTCGACATCTAGTTTGATTATCCTGCGCATTTTTAATGGCAGAGTTCAAATAAGGAACAGCATATCAAGCAGTAAACTTTGCCAAATCAAGAAACATTGCGAAAAAATCCAACATTCCAAAGATTGGTGAGCATGTTTTCAAACTGTGTCCTAGTAAACCACAATGCACTCACATCTAGTATCCCGAGTGTATTCTGATCTACCTAAGGTCTTTCCCACTCAAGGCCAATCTGTCAATTGTTCACCTTAATGGAAAACTGTCTTTCTTTTAACCTTGAGTATTTCGCAGAGACGACAAACGTTCTCTTCCATTAGACTTGAGAACAGTCTCAAAGGTTTACGATGCCAGACAAGATACAATCTTCTCGTCCATGCGATCCGCAGCCTGTTTTTCTCTTTATGCTTTCAAAGGCATCATTTTTGCGTAGCCAATGTAGCTTTTTGTAGTATGTTGAGATTGTAGATAGAACATCTCTTAGCTGTTTTTTTATTCAGAGAATTTTATAGCTGTGAAACTCCATAAACACTGGCTTGATGGATTATATTGTCCCATAGCCATCTTGGAGTCGATACAAGCTGATTCTCGACTTACATTACAAAGTATATAGCATTACTAAGCATTCAGCATCACTAATTCTACAGCAACTCCAGCTGCTGTGAGAAAACGACTAAGTCCCGTATGGTTTACAAGTACGATTTATACATTTTTATAATTACCGTATCCGCGGTTGACCCAAACCTTTTTTGTCAAAGTTCTATTGAATATGGTTTAGTCTATAACTATTGACATTCGTCTTTAAACTTTTCCATTTCATGTTCATATTAAATTTGGGGTTTAAAAAAAACAGGCCCGGTCGCGCGCTTCGTGTGCTCCTTCTTTGGGGTATGACCGGCAGGGGTTGGTGGAATTGGGTGTGACCCATTACGAGTCGAACCAATAACTTCCCGACCATTTGTTTTTGTTGACGCTGGGGTAATGCCATAGTGAATGCGGCGCACGCTATACGCAACGCTAGTCCTTGTCAGAAACATTCGGAAAACATTTGGATAATTATTTCATGCGTTGCATGCATTTAGCGTTGCATCCATTGTGGCATTACACTTAGGATGATTTCGCAAAGAACGCATTTGCGATTTAATTTAACTCAAACTTCAATCAAGTTTGAGTTAAACCCACTTTTTACTTGACCCATTTTAAAATTCTCTCAACTCCGAAGCTGATCCACTTAAAAATTTATAACTTCAAAGTTGACCCACTTTAAAATTTTCCAACTTTCCCTTTTTTTCCGGAGGTCGAGAAATGTAGAGAAATCATCGAAATTCCACATTCGTTTTTCGGGGTCATTACAATAACTTCCTCCCTTCGGGTCGGGAAGTTAAAAACCAAAGTTCCAAAAGTTTAATTTTTAGAATACCTGCAAAACGCCTGAGTCGATTTTGTTAAAAATCCACTTTGTTCTACTGCGATGATTCATCGATTGTATGGAGAACAATCCAAATTGCATCATTTCCACTGTAAAAATGATCAAACAAATGAAAAAAACGTTATTTTTGGCGTTTTTTCACAAGTTTTTTGAGAATAACTGAAGAACCGCTGAGACGATCGTCTTCACGAACTAATTCCAAGTTACACAAAGATGCATCGATTGGAAAAAAAAATTGAATCATATCATTCGTTCAACAGTAATCGTCGGGCAAAATTTTATTTACATACATACATACACACACACACACACACACACACGAACATGTCTTCAAAATTCGTTGAAAATCATTCTAAACGTCAAGAAACGTGGACAAATCATGAAAATTCCACATTCGATTTCCGGGGTAATTACTAAAACTACCCGATAGATCGGGAAGTTAGTAAATAAATAAAAACAAAATAAAAAAGAAAAAATTGAATGGTCTCTGAACATCTACAAGTTATTCAAATCTCGAAGACGAGGCTCGAATATAATTGTACGCTCAAACGAACTTACCTGTAAGTGAAGTTCGATCGTGATTATATAAAGAGCCTCGTCGAGAGATTCAGTCCCCCCCCCCCAACTGGCTTTCCCAAACGCTGCCCAATTTTTTCTACACTCTTGCTTAACTTTAAACTAATGATAAGATGCCGAGCCCTCACCGCCGAGGTCCCACAGCCAACTTTTTCTATGGTCTCTGAAGGCGTGTAGCTCCATTTAGCTGCAGGCGGGCTACTACAAGTTATTCAAATCTCTTGACGAGGCTCTTTATATAATCACGATCGAACATCACTTACGGTATGTTCGTTTGATCGTACAATTCTCCCACGTTCCAGAATTCTACTTTGATATACCTAACAATTGATCGGTACCAAGACCAGTCACAATAATTTGGAGACGCTTTATCTTCCCTGAAATTTCATTATCGGGCAATAACTTTCCATCCTAGTGCATAACTAAGATTTTTGCTGCTCGGAGATCAGATTTCAATTGAGTTGTCAGTTGTTTCCGGTGATCCACTCGTGCTCTATGAACTATTTTATTACTCAGATTTACTTCATTCAGATTGAACCTGGAAGTGTCAGTGGCAGTAGGTACAATGTGCGTTGCGGTTCGAGCAGTGGTGCCTGTTCTATCGAGGGTTGCAACGACTTTGGAAGTCATTACATTGAGTTGTGGTTTCTACCGAGGTGCAGGAATTTCATCTTCAAAATTAGAAGAGATACTCTCGAGTTCATAGTCATCCGTGGATTCTTTCTTGCTAGAAACTGAGACGGATAAACCAGTCAGTTTGTGACTCAGAGCTGTACAATGAATGTATTGACTTCATTAATACACATTAAATGAAGGAACAACATCAACAGATTCATTACCTTCATCGGGATTGCTCAATTTAAGCATTTGAAGAGAATTAAAATGATCAAGACATAAAATCGCCGTGTCTGTGCCAAGAACCCACCTCAGGACTTCCCTTTTCGCATGGCGTACGCAGTAAACTGAACTACCGAGAACTGTGTGTTATGCCGCACAAAGTGGAGTATAATTACTCAATCATTCCAAAAAATGAGCGAATAAATGTAGCACATATTTCGGAATACAAACATAGAACTAAGCAATTGTATACTTACCCAGAATATACGTGCATTATAAGGCGCGTATATTCGCATTAATAAGAAAGCCAGTGGATCACGCATCAGCATGTCCACTGGGCTCAATCGCATGGTGTTATCGTAACACCATACAGATATATGGGGCAATGGCCAATATGTCATAGCCTCTCGGTGTAATAAATACTCGAGAGACTGATGGCTTTGGGCCAGTAACTTAACCGATTCTTATCGCGGTTCACCTGATACCTTCCGCATCAGAATGAACACATTGAATTGTCTTTTTAAGAGTTGAGATTAAATAAAGGATATTATTTAGTATTCGTCGCGCAAGTGCTATTCCTTCCGAATTACCGAACCCAACCGCTCGGAACTCTAACATTTTGGTGGCAGCGTTATCTATTTTTGGAAGAGGACGGGGGCCTGATCAACCACTGTCTTATCGCATAGCAACGAAGAAGAGATAATATTCAACAATCTTTCCACCCGAGGGAGGACTGGTCATTTCAAAGTTCTTCGAGGAATTTCATCAAGGGAGCGAGAAGATTACCTTTTTGGTAAACCAGCAGAAGATAAGTCTATCCTATTTTACTTCCGTTGTACCGTCGGGGATAGCAGGGTTTTGTCCATTGTTTTTGGAACCAGTTTTTGCTAAAGCAGTTTTGACAAGTCGCGATGTCAACTTCAGGGAGAGCTAATGGGGGTCAGGAGGGCTCTGAATTTAACTCTCATACTTTGTCACCTCCTGGCGCAAGGAGAGCCTTGTTTGAGCCCAGGGGGGAAGAACGTAACATTAATAATGTTAACCTACAACGGGAATTCGTTCAATCTGAACATTCCTGTATGCTCGCCGGGAATCATCAGATTATTACGGAAGCTGAGATTCACGGGAGAGGCAATGACGGGCTGCCAAGGGAAAACTCAGCAGGGGAAGCAGCAGATAATAGACAGGGCACGTAGAATGCGCCTGCTCCTGTCAATCCTTCGGTGAGTCAACGTCCTGTGCATGTTAGGCCACAGATTGATCTGGATAACATTGAGAATTATCCAGAAAGTGAAGTGGAAGACCAAGCTGAATATTCCACGCCGTCTAAAGTTCTCGCTGGCGGCAGGGGATTCAGGGCTAGTCCCACGCATCAGGGGGGCAATGGCCGTCAGCAGGGACCTTTGCAAAATAATCCTGCTTATGATTGCCTTTTAGGGAGAATTCGGACTCTCGAAGAGGCACGACTCAGACTCCAGAGGGAGATGGATGTTCGGGAACGATGATGTTAAAGGTCATTGAAAAGAGACAATGCCGTGAGGAGGCCGAAAAACAAAGGAATGAGTACAGGGTACTCGTGGAAGATGCTTACGAGGAGCAGATGAATCAGCGGAACAGGAGTTCGCATTCGGATTTTTTGGATTTGAAGGGCGCACTCTATTTAATAAAGGTCTTCACTGGAGACGGTCCGGACAAATTGGATTGTTTCTTAGATTCCATCACCAGTGCTAGGAGAATAATCGTCCGGGTTTGGAAAATCAACTTATAGATGGAATTTTGGGAAGTAAATTGGAAAGTGCTGCGCATAAACAATTGAAGCATCGCACGGTAAAAATATTCGAGCAGCTGAAAAGTGAATTGGAATCACTTTTTGGAAAGACTCGGAATGTCATCGGCCTGCAAGCTGAGTTCAGCAAATTGCAACAACGCAAGAATGAGGACGTTGGAAAATTCGTCCAGCGCACGGAGGAGGTCACGATGGATTATTTGAATGGGCTATTGGGTCTTCATCCAGAGCTCTCACAGGGAGAGAAGGAAGCAGCTACGAAGGTCTTGGGAACTATGGCGAAATTGGTGTTTGAACAAGGATTGCGGGGTCAACTTCAAATTCTGGTGAGAGCAAATCACTATAAAACACTCCATGACTCTTGCACTGGAGCTGTGGATCTAGAAAAAACCATTTCTGGAAATACCAAGAGCAAGAGTGGGAGAAACTTTGGACAAAATCGGAATTCCTTTGGAGGCGGCAAAATTTCCATGGGTCGTCAGTCTATTGGAAGCTGTTTTTCTTGCGGTCAAATGGGTCAGCTTGCGAAGAATTGGGGAAATTCGCAAGGAGGGCAACGAAAATCACTGCCAGTCCCGACAGAGCGTCGTAGTATCAACGCATTCGGCTTTGTTTGTCAATATTGCAAATATGCGGGCCATGATTTTGCTGACTGTCATAAATTGAAGAGAAAACTGGGGCTAACTGAGAAATCGAAAGTGAGTTTCGGGGGATGAAACAATTTAACTCAGGTTCGAATAAATTTGCGCCTGGGGGAAAACAAAATAATGCACAAAATAATAATGGTGCCAAGGATAAGAATACTGCGGAAGGAGGAAATAAAACTCTTCCACTACCGGTCGGCGCTTATCAAATTATGATGGTGCGGACTGCGGAGGTAACAGGAGAGGGGGTCACCGATAAGCGGCATATGATAGCTGCAGTTCTACCGGCGCAAATAAAGACGCAGATATTACTCTCAGCTGATGAATTGAAACAACCTACGTTTTTCTAACAGATTCGGGAGCTAAGGCGTCTCTAATTAAAATCAACAAATTGATTGAGAGAGCAGAGATAACGCCAGGACGGCGACTTTTGAGAGAATTTTCAAATCAGGACGTTGCAACATTGGGAGAAGTGATTCTTCATCTACAAGTGGGTAAGGAAATTTTGGGACATAAATTTCAAGTTGTTCCGGAGAATTTTCCATGTGTTGGGGGAATTCTGGGAGAGGATTTTCTGGCGTCTCCAAGTTTGAAAGTTGAGACAATTCACGAAAAATCATTAGAGATTAATGGTCATCGTTTTGATCTGTTCGAGGATAAGGAACCTACGAGGTTAAAAGCTAGAACAGAGACTTTGATTCAAATGCCAACATGCAGCAAAGGGACAGGGATTGTTCCTAAGATGAAGTTGAAGAAAGGCGTTTTCGTGGGGAAATGCTTATCGGAAGTCGTGAACGGTTTCGTGAACGTGTGTGTAATCAATACCAATGATACGGACGAGTTCGTTAACTTACCAGTGGTCGAGTTGGAGAAACTAGCCACTGGGATCGAAGTCATGACGCTGCGAAATTCGTATAAAGGCGAAAGGAAAGATCGCATAAAATTGTTGCACGAAAATCTGCGGATTGAGCATCTGAACCAGGAAGAACGGTACAGCTTGGTGGAGATTTTGGAGCAATTCAACGCCATTGTGCAGTTGCCGGGGGATGCTCCAGACGTAAGAGATCATCTGGAACATGAGATTCCGTTGAAACCAGGGACTGTTCCAATTAACGTTTGACCTCATCGATTGCGGCAATCGCAAGAGGGGGAGGTCGATCGTCAAATCAAGGAGATGCTGCTGAACGGAGTGGTCCGACCAAGCAGTCAATGGAATGAACCTTTATTGGTCGTTCCAAAAAAGATGGATGCGTCCTGGGAAAATTGAATTCCGAGTTGTTGTTGATTTTAGACGACTGAATGACATCACTATAGGTGATTCATTTCCATTGCCTAACATTGCCGACATTTTTGACAGATTGGGCAATGCAAAATATTTTTCAACGTTGGACTTGGCATCAGGGTTTCATCAGATACCTGTGAAGGAAGAAGATAAATGCAAGACTGCATTTTCTGCACCGTACGAGCATTACGAGTTCAATCGTCTGCCTTTTGGGGTAAAAGGAGGCCCAGCGACGTTGCAGCGTTTGATGAATTCTGTAGTGGCTGGAATTCAAGGACTACGACGTTTCGTGTACCTGGATGACATCGTCATTTTTGGTCCAAGCCTAAAAGACCACAATAAAAGGCTGGTAGAGGTCCTGAAACGGCTGAAAGAGGCGAATCTACGACTTCAGCCAGATAAGTGTAATTTTCTAAGAAGAGAAGTTGTTTATCTTGGGCATGTTATTACTGCAGAGGGGATTAAAGCTGACCCTACTGAAACAGCGGCAGTGGAGGATTTCCCTGATCCACAAAATAGGAACGAAGTAATGTCTTTCCTTAGTCTAGCCGGTCATTATCGGAAATTCATAAAGGGTTTTTCCTAAATTGCAAATCCGCTGACCGAGCTACTAAAAATAGATGTTCAGTAGACCTGGGGAGAGAGAGAGAAAACTGCGGTGAAAATTTTGAAGAAAACTTTGACGACGGCACCTATCCTCCAGTATCCGGATTTTGAGAGGACTTTTCTTTTGACGACAGATGCGTCAAAAATGGCTGTAGGCGCCATTCTGTCGCAGGGGGAAATTGGCAAAGATTTGCCGATTGCCTATGCCAGTAGAACCCTAAAAACAGTGGAACAAGGTTGGAGTACTACGGAAAGGGAGTTGTATGCTGTTGTTTGGGGAGGTAAGCATTTTAGGCCTTATCTATATAGCCGAAAATTCATCATTGTCACAGACCACAGACCCTTATGATGGATTTTCAACGTTAAGGACCTGGAATCGAAATTAATGCGTTGGCGCATAAAATTGGAGGAGTATGACTATGAAGTCGTTTACAAGGTCGGAAAATTAAATACCAACGCTGATGCGCTCAGTCGTATCAACGTTGTAACCCGAGCTCAGGGGAAATTCGAGTCTACTAATCAAAGTGACGCGGGGGGGCACTCGATGGATGAAGCTGAAATAATCATTCCGACCGACGATGAGATAATGGGTATTCTGCAAGAATATCACGACACGCCGTTCGCGGGACATCCTGGGGCAAAACGGATGTATGCAAAATTACGTCAGAGGTACCACTGGAAAGGGATGAAAGCGGATGTAGAGAAATTTGTGGCGACTTGTGTGGAATGCCAGCTAAATAAGCTGGGAAAAGCAACAAAAGTACCAATGGTTATCGGGGAGAGTCCAGAGGAGGCGTTCGAGCAATGTGCTATGGGCATTGTTGGTCCATTACCGGTTACAGAAGCTGGGAATAAATATATTCTCACGTTTCAGGACGCCTTAACGAAATTCAGCAGGGCAATTCCAATTCCGGACCAAGAGGCCAATACCATTGGTCGCGCATTTGCGGAGAAAATCGTGTGTGAATATGGGACACCACGGAAATTACTTACCGATAAAGGTCCGAATTTTGTTGGTGAGGTTTTCAAGAACGTCTGTAAATTGCTGAAAATAAAGAAAATAAAGACTACTGCGTATCATCCGCAAACGAACGATATTGTCGAGAGATCTCATCGCACTCTTGCTGAATTTTTAAGGAGTTTCATTGTGGAGGATCAGACGGATTGGGACACATGGCTTCCGAATGCGATGTTCGCATATAACACGACTCCTCATTCGGAGACTAAAATGACGCCATTTGAGCTGATGTTCGGTAGACGTGCCGAGTTACCAACAGCTGTCAAACAGCCCCCGCGTTTGACGTATTGTTACGATGATTTTGCAGAGGAACTTCGAGAGACCTTGCGAGCAGCACATCAAGAAGCGAAGGAGAAACTCGACGCAGACAAGGAAAAGTCGAAAATGCAGTATGACAAAAATGCTGAGGAAATGGAATTTCAAGTTGAAGACAAAGTACTGATGAAGAACGAAGTTCTGCGGCGAGGGCGCTCCAAGAAACTTTCCTAACCCTGGATTGGACCGTATGGGATAATCGAGAGGAATTCTGATGTGAACTACACCATCAGATATGGCAACATAAAAAGAACGCAGAGGGTCCATCTTAATAGACTGCGTCCATTTATAGTCGCATGACTATATGGACCCCAGCCTTAGAATAAATTAAAACGGACACAAATTTCATCAAAAAATGGGGAAATTTTAATTTCGGTGGAAATTAAAATCCTACAATTGGTTTATATAATTAAAATGAGCTTTTTGTATAGATTATTCTTGCAGACTCTGGCCGTATGTGAGGTCGGGGTATCGCAGGTGCCAACCCCAACCAAGATAGAATCGTGTCGGACTGGAAAAGATATAGTTTCGACAATCAAGACAGGTAGACTCCGATCGCTCCAACTATTGGGGTACGTGGCACGGCTGAGGGGCGGAAGTCTCGTCGAAAAGAAGACGAAGATTAAAAACATCTTCGACGTCATCAGCGAGCACTTCAAGATCCCACAAGGCATTGAGGTCCACTCGTCTTCGTTTCCTTCATCGAGCGATGAGGTTACGAAAACCATGATTAATGTATCCAGGACGATACGGATAGGTGGAGGCCTTCAACGAAACACGGAAAATGGATTTAGATATGGGTTGGGGACGGGAAATACGGGAGAAATTCATGGAGAAGAAATAATTCGACCAGGTATACTCACCAGGTATAAGAACATGGATGCGTCGATTGAATGGCGCAGATACGGATGTCCACGAAATCTCGCAGCTCTAGCCCCTGGACGCCTCACAGTTCGAGACACGGAGGATCTGCCAGCCCTACGAGAGCAAACACGAGTACGGTGGCCTTCCAAGCCATAATCGATGCACGATAGTTCACACTCACGAGCAAGATGCCCCAATCGGTTGCACGTAAAACACCTCCTCGAATCCATTTTCGGGTTTTTCCTGTTAACTTCGTTAAGTGGAGCTGCAGAAAGAAATGTGGCAATTTTTGAGGGCACCGCGTTTTTGTATTCGAGGGTGCAGCATCAACAAACATGGCCGCCAACGAGCCAAAGACGGAGTCCGCGTCGCCCGGTGTCAATATGTTCTCGGAGTTCAAGAGCCTTTGGTTTTACAAAACTCTTGGAATCAACATTTTTGTTTCCTGCGTTGCTCATGCTAGGAATCATAACGGCTCAAGTGCGGGGGGAGGAGGTACATGCGNTATTCGAGGGTGCAGCGTCAACAAACATGGCCGCCAACGAGCCAAAGACGGAGTCCGCGTCGCCCGGTGTCAATATGTTCTCGGAGTTCAAGAGCCTTTGGTTTTACAAAACTCTTGGAATCAACATTTTTGTTTCCTGCGTTGCTCATGCTAGGAATCATAACGGCTCAAGTGCGGGGGGAGGAGGTACATGCGATCGAAAAGTTCGTTCACACGCCCGGAATTTATTTTGAGCCAATTGGGAAAATGTATCTCAGCATCCAGGTTTGGTCCATAGATACGAGTACAGATGTCTCACCGTGGCTAGCGAGAGCTGACCAACGTCAAGAACATCTGAGCGACACAAACGAGCGTTGTGCAAGAGCCGGTCCATGGGGAACCAACTTCCGACTCATTGTGGACCAGTGGATCAACGAATTCGCGGAAAGAAGAGACGTCATTACTGGACTATTGGATTTAAACGACGCAAGCAAAAAGCGTCGAGGCCTTATAGACGGTTTGGGCACTGTTGCGAAATCGCTGTTTGGAACTATGGACGCTCAGGATGCCCACGAGATATTCGAGAGGCTTGCACATCTAGAAACTGGAGTCAAGGGGACTTTGGATAGTTCCAGGAAGCAACTGAAGATTGTCAACTCAACACTCTTCCAGTTGGGACACACGGAGGAAATAATCAAGGAGAATGAAGACATTTTGCTGAAGTCAATGCAGCTAATAAAAGAAGAGAATTCGCAGGTAGCTCACAGACAAAATATAGATAAATATCTGTCAGTCCTAGAAGCCATCTACAGAGGAGTTAGGGAAGGCGCCGTGAAAATAAAAAAACTCTTGACCGAATCCAGAGGTTTGATATTGGGAACCGGAGTTTTCACGGAGACTAGCCTAGTAGCTCTTCTCCGCACAGCGAAACTACCAAAGGGATTGAGTTTTCCCTTCGAGGTAGTAGTAGGTGGAATGCACAGATTATAAGAGGTTTCAACCACGAGTATTTTTGCATTCGGTACGAGAATTCTCACTTTGACGGAAGTACCGCTGGTTGACTTCTGCAAGGAAACTGCAAGGAAACTGCAAGGAAATTCAGGGGCAATATTTATGCACCGAGTCGTTACCAGTACAACTGACGCGGGACTCAAGCCCTTGTGAAGTTCAAATGTATTTGAACCCAGGGAAAATGCCGGATGTATGCACGATTAGGCATTTGCATCTAAACCGCGTGCTGCTAATAAAAATGAAGAGAAGTAACGCATGGTTCTACGTAGCTCCTGAGGCCGAGGGTATCACGATAACGTGCGGAGATAAAGAAACCAGAGACGTTCTTCAAGACTCGGGCATTCTGCAATTACCAGACTTTTGTGGAGTGGTCACAGCAGATTTCAGCGTCAAAGGCCGAAAGTCATTCCGAACAGAATTGAATTCTCATTTTCAACGGAAGTTGAATTTGACGCTGGATGACGACATCGCAGCGAGACTCAATCAAGTAAATAGAAACTTGAGTGATGTACAACTGTCCAACGTAGTTGGGAATGTGAAGGAATTAAAGGGCCTGGAGGTGCAGCTCGAGACCATGAAGGAGGATCTGACCGAGCAGAAGAAAGAATTCAACACGAGCCCAGGGATGCGTAGTTACCGGGAGTAGCTAACTCATCCGTCATCAATTTTCACCTTGACAGTGGTGATAACGTTCATCACTGCGGGATTCCTGATTTGTTGGTGGTATAAAAGGTCTAGGAGGCCGTGGCTGACGCCCAAGAGAGAATCATCGCTTGAAGCGACAGTCATCGAGGGCTGATTAGATTAAGGAAAAATTGTAAACGATGTATTGAAATGTATATAATCAAAGAAGAAAATTATCAAACTGATAATTTTTTTCCCCCTACAGGGAGGGATGTTATGCCCCACAAAGTGGAGCATAATTACTTAATCATTCCGAAAAATGAGCGAACAAATGTAGCACATATTTCGGAATACAAACATAGAATTAAGCAATTGTATACTTACCCAGAATATACGTGCATTATAAGGCGCGTATATTCGCATTACTAAATAAGCCAGTGGATCATGCATCAGCATTTCCACTGGGCTCAATCGCATGGTGTTATCGTAACAGCATACAGATATGAGGCAATGGCCAAGACGTCATAGCCTCTCGTTGTAATAAATACTCGAGAGACTGATGGCTCTGGGCCAGTAACTTAACCGATTCTTATCACGATTCACCTGATACCTTCCGTATCAGAATGAACACATTGAATTGTCTTTTTAAGAGTTGAGGTTAAATAAAGGATATTATTTAGTATTCGTCGCGCAAGTGCTATTTCTTCCGAATTACCGAACCCAACCGCTCGGGACTCTAACATGTGGACATTCTCCCTCTCAAAAATTCAATTTATAACGCCGCCTACGTCCATTGAACTGGAAGCCCCAATAAAGGAAAATCTATTGCTATTTTTTTTAACGCAATGGAAAAATTACACAGGCACTTTTAGGCTCTGAATAATTGACATCTTCTAGATAATTAGTACCCTAAACAACGAAAACAAATGTTTTTGTAAAAACACTGCGCCAAGAAAAAGTTTTGTTTGGTTTTTATTGGAAAGTTGAAATTTTTGAAAAATACAAAGAAAAGAAAACGAAAGCCAAGTCAGGAATGTCAAATAAATGGATATAGTACACAATCAAATTTTTATAAGAAAAATAGATCTAAATAAAAAAAGGATTTTTTAAAAAATTTTCATAACATAAAACATCAGTAGGGGCAGGACCAACGTCCTTGGCCCGGATCAGCAGATGGAGGATTAGATTCATATAGACAGTGAGTAGAAAAAATCCACGCCAAGAACGTTGGTCCTGCCCCTACTGATGTTTTATGTTATGGAAATTTTTTTAAAATTCCCTATTTTATTGAGATCCATTTTTCCTACAAAAATCTGATTGTGTACTATACCCATTTATTTGATGTTCCTGACTTGACTTTCGTTTTTATTTCTTTATATTTTTCAAAAATTTCAACTTTCCAGTGAAAACCAAACAAAACTTTTTCTTGGCGCAGTTTTTTTACAAAAACATTTTTTTTTTGTTATTTAGGGAGATTTCACTCATTTTTTCGAATTGAACACAGAATTATTTTCATATCATAAGGAAGTTGTTCTCTCCAATTCGACTCATTTTTTTTTCACAAGATAGAACCTCCTTTCAATTGTTGATTGAAGGAAAACAAACAATTCTACTCCAGATTCATTGTTTTTATCGACTTGTGATCAATTATTCAGATGTTAGACTTAATTTCGGATGTAAAGATTTTGTAAAAATGTTGACTTGATAGATATTTTTATAAAAGGATTTGTTTTTGTTTTTTATTTTGAAGATATCACTAATGTCGTGGAAATAATTACAAAAGTGTCTTTTTGTTCCTCGCATCTCATCGTAACCTAATTCAAACCCTTGTCCCCACAAAACTGAAAACTGTTATCACTCGAAGAAAAATAAATTTTCCAAAAATTAGGTATTGTTGAGTCCTATACATCAATTTTAATTAAAATTCAATTCGTTTATTAATTTTTTATTTTTTTCTAACATCGGTTGTCCACGATGACTCAAAAACAAAAAAAGTTCTGAATACATCGAATGATGGCTTAAAAAATTTTTTAGAATGTCATTTTTTGAAAATAAGAATTGCGGATATTTATTTAGATATCATAATTCAAATGAATTCAATTACAGCTTAAAATATCTGTTTCAATGCCACTAAGTCGAAGTTAAAGGATAATTACGATATAGCTATATCTGTCCATTTGGTTTTTGTGATGTTTTTTTTTTGAAATTTCGAAATTTTCATGTATTTCCCTGAAGGTGAGCTTTTTGACGGTTTCTTCAAATGTGATATTTCAAATTCATTAGATTATGCATGAAAAAGGTATACCATTTTATTGAAATTTCACAATATGATAGATAGCTTCATTCTTTCATTTGATTTATACATGAATCTTACAAATTATTCTCATAGTATTAAAAAGTTTTCTGATTTCCCATAATTTCCACAGAAAAAGGCTCAAATTGATTGAATTATCATTCAAGAAAACTATTTCAACTTCACTTCAATTAAATAAATAGGTGGCATAAATATATATTTTACATTTTATAATTTGGAAAGGATCGAGCATCACCAAAGACAACACATTCAGACGAGTTGTAGGNAAATTATTTCAACTTCACTTCAATTAAATAAATAGGTGGCATAAATATATATTTTACATTTTATAATTTGGAAAGGATCGAGCATCACCAAAGACAACACATTCAGATGAGTTGTAGGCAACTGAAATATTAGTTGAAAAAAAAACTGAGTGATGGAACCGTAAAAAAGACAATCGGTTGTATGGAAGAAAGTGGTAATAAGAATAATGATACTGATAAAAAAAGAAATATCACTCACTTTAATAAAATAACATGAACAATGGATGATATACGGATGCACGGAAAAAATATAATATTATTTTTTACTATGTGAATATAGTATTCGAGGACGATACTCGCTACACTGAAAATTTACTGTTGAACATAGTAAAAATTGCGAGGCGGTATAGTTGAAAGTGGTTGAATAAAAGTAAAATTTAATTTGTCACGAGTAAAAATTCGTTTAAGATAAATCAAATTTTAAAATTGTTTCGGTATGGTTCTCGATTACTATGTTCACATTGTAATTTTTAATTTTATATTCTCTCCGTGTGGAAGAAAATTATATGCAAAATGACTATTCGGAAGCATAATGCTAATTTATTAGCAAAAATAACTATAGAATACCTAGAATAACTATAGAAGACAAAAACGATTCCCCACTTTTTTGTTGCTGAAGATATTACTAATTTTTTGAAATAATCTATAACGAAATTTTCTCGTTACGGGTTGAAATCCCCTTAAAAAGATACGTGAATTCTAAAATTGAGACATGAAGCGACATCTAGAGGCGGCTGAAGAAGCCGGGACTAGATGAAAAGAATCACAAACCGATGAAAGACCTAAGCCATAGCGGTTATGGGTGAAACCACGACCCCTGGAGGTCTGGAGGGCGTTACAAGACTATCGCTACATTAGAATTGGCCCAGGACGGCCAGGAGAAAAGGGGCCGACGTACAGGCTGTCCAACTGGGCGATTCTATATAGTCCAATGAACGTCGGTGTAACATACGAATGTTTGCGATTCAGGCTCAATTTTTGGATGGAATTTGTGATTTGGGTGGATGAAACTAATGGCGGATGTTTAAGGCTCCCCAAATTTGTGCGGGGGTTGAAAAAGCCAAAAAACTACCCCTGAACACGGTTTTTTCGAAATAACTCATGAATAACGCGCTGTACGTCCAAAAACGTAATATACAAAGTTGTAGAGCTCAAAATTCTACACAAAAAATTTTCAAGGCACTTTACCCCTATTCCCAACCGTTCATCCCCCAGAGCCGCGTGAAGATCAGATGGTAAAATAGTATATTACGCAACAAGTGCTCGCCTTCGGCTCGTTTTACAACTTCCCACGAGTCAAAAAACATCATTACGCACGAGTTTCGTATACTATTTTATGTCATAGGGCCCTCGCTTCGCTCGGTAGAATCGCGGATTCTGGGCACCTATGGCATAAAAAAATGTTTTCCATTAAAAAAATTGAAGTTGATGAATTTTTTTTTTGTAATTCGGAAAATCAGTGTTTTTTTTCAATAGCTTGTTTATTTATTCAGAGCGAATGTAATATAAGTTGCTATTTATATCTTGACATTGATCGATGAATTTCTTTTTTTTTCTTCCATATTTTTTATTAGAACATTTACGATAAATTTTGTCTAGATCGTACCCGCGAATCTCCTATGGATTCAAAATTAAACGCAATTTTCCAGCTCCAACCCCAAAATCCGGCGCAGTGAATGAGAACCTTTTGTGCGAGAGAGAAGTGTCCGTCTCTCTCCGTCTCTCCCACTGCATACAGCATAGTTCCGAACATTTGCGCATGCGCGCACGGGCCTGTGGAACATCACGGTCTGAATGCGAGAAAAAGAAATATTTGAGGTTGTTCGTCCGCTCTCTCTCTCTCTCTCTCTCTCTCTCTCTCTCTC
>NW_021680645.1:0-26062 GCF_001412515.2 Diachasma alloeum
TCGGAGATTTACCACGCGCCTTGGAATTTGTTTTTGGGATGACTGTACCTAAGCCGTTGCTGCTCGTTTGGGCTGCGTGCGCAGAAATTACATTTTTCAGTACTTTTTTCGCTATTATTAATAAACAATGCGACGGCTAATATTACAAAAAATTGAGACAACCAAACAACGCGTGTGTGTGTGCGTCTGTGATGTCAATCCCCGAATAATGCATGATCACACACTCACTCTGTATTAAATAATACTGATCAATTTACGCTATCTGAAAAGGCTCATCATTTCACAACCAAGGCAACAATAATCCTTTGTTGACAAAAACATTTTAAACTTATTCAACTTTCTTTACTTAGGCGGACTTTCAAATCACAATGGACCGATTAGTGCCCGATTTGATAGATCATAGTACAACTTGTTCATTTTTTTTTTAATATTAGCCCAAAAATATGAAAAAATACTTCACGTATGATACCATTGTATTCGTCTCACTAAGTCCAAGAACTTTTGTAAGACGAAAATTGTTGGTCCCATTTAAAAGAAATGAACTTATGCTTGTAGCATAGAAGCATAAACACTTATGCTCAAAATGCGCTTCTCATTACTTTTCCCCCTTTAACCCTTATAACTTTGGTCTGAAACTTTTTCGCGTTTAACGACTTTATAGCTACCGTGGACTTCCCTTAGCTCTTACTATCCGTAGCTCGGGGAATGTGTCCCCCACCGCACTAATGACGTCATGCACGAGAGGAGAAGCGTTGTGTCGTCGGCCAGTATGTTACAGCGTTCTCTCTCAGATAATGACGTTGTCTCTCGTGTAAGCACGTCCCTGCGCATGTGGAGGTGGTAATTCCCTAGCTCGAGTTCTTGGAATGAGATCCCGGAATGCCATGAGCTAGGGGAAGTCCACTGTAGTTATTTAGCAGTACGAATACTCTTGGGACACCCTGTATATGCTTCATATCTATTTTCCACATTTTTTATATATATCATACATATTCGAAGAATATATTAAATTGGTCTATATTATATATTTTTAAAATATATTTTTCCATGGGAGTGTCAAGACATATTTTGGCCCTACGTTACAAGATTGCTGTCATATTATTCCTATTTCATTTGAGAATTCATTTTTTATCTGTGATTATTGAATAACCGAAATGACAAACTACTATCCTCCGTTTTATATAAACGAGCATTTACCGGGGGCGAAATACGTATGGGAGTTTCGAATAGTGAAGAAGTAATGCTAGAAATTACATTTCTTGCTTGCACAGAGAATAAAATTTTTTATGCCACTCATGCCTGAAACCGGCTGGATTACACACTCGACGCTTCGCGTCTCGTGTCTAATTCAGCCGGTTTCAGACTTCGTGACACAAAATTTTGTTCAGTACTTGTTGGGAAATTTCGTCCTTAACGTGTGTGGTTACATCACTCGCCTTCGGCTCATGCTGTAAACCCCACACACGTTAAAGACGATATTGCCCCACATGTACTGAAATATACTATTCCTTTGTTTTTGGTTTTTTTCATGTCAGTAATCTGACAAGTCATTCATCAATCTTCCCATCGACTCACAACCTCTCCATCTTTATCGTCACGCGTCCAAAATATTTTCCAAAACTCAAAAAATAAATTAAAATAGCAATCTTTTTCTTATTTGTTTTTCTTATTTTTCGATGTCGGCAATGAGACACGTCATCGAGACCTACTGGAAATAAAAGAAAAAAAAAATTCTTCGGTTTCTTAATTTAAGTTTTTTTTAAATTAATTCTCCGCGATAATGGGCCGGAAGGGGTGGAGTGGGTAGGTGACGATGTACTACATAAAAAACCCCCTTTTTTTTAATATGAACATTTGAAAAAAATATTTTTCGGCCCTGGAATAAGTAGTAACAGAATTAAAAAAATAAAAAGTCAGAGAACATTAAAAAATCAAAATCCAAAAAAAAAATGGCCTGATCCAAAAACCGAAGGGGAACTTTCGATTCCAAAAATCATCCTCTACGTATCTCTAACGTTGAATGAAACTTGATCATATATCAATTTTTACTACGTTTCGGGATAGAAATGAGGAAACGATGACTCATGATACACTTTTATAGAATGGTAGGATAATTTTTATCAAAAATTTCTCTCCGTGTAAATTCCTCATTCCTCTTGAAAATTCAGGAAAATCTGGTTTTTCATGTTAAACAATCATGAGCTTTTCAATGAAAGCTTGAATTTCCTAACTCATCGTAAAAATTGGACATCACATACAATTCAGTTTTCAATAGATTGAGAATTCAGAGAAGTTATTGTCCGAATTTTCATCCGCTGTTTAGTGCAACATTGTCATCTTCTAGGGTAATATGATTGTCATAATTGAAACCTCATCAGGCTCACTTGGGAATGACTCGGTTGGAGAAATACGATTTTGAAAAACTAAATTGTTCTCTTCAAGTAAATGAATATTTGGCAAAAATTTTTTTTTTCTAATAAAATCACAGCAGCTAGCACAATCGCAATAACAAGAAGAAAGGAACGTCATGACAATGTAAAACTCGTTCGAAAGTTCTTTCTGGAAGAGAGACGCTTTATGGCAGTACAAGTAATGAAAGCGATTGCGTTTATATAGGAGTGGTGGCCCGCAATTTTCACACAGTCGATTTTATTGGAATAAATTGTCGCTTATAAAAATATTTGCACATATTGGATTGACTTGATGATAAGATTGACAAACAGTTCCTATGGAAAGGTCGTTACATCGTTTCTTCAAAATTTAGTGCGCATGCTTTCACGCGTGAGGTTATAATAAATTTCACACTGCAAAATCTAGGTAATCAAGTCAAAAGTGAAGTACGCAGTTCATGAGACATAAGTAACGGTCCTGGAGATATTAAGAGTTCTTCGGAAATATGCTGCGAAGATTAACTATTTTTACCGATGTTGAGTAAATGGTTGGTAATGTGTACGTGTATGGGCTCATATCACTGCAAAAAATAGATATCTGAATTTAAGACAGCTGTTGTAGACAACTTCTAGACACCTATACGTGTCTGAATCCATGAATATCTTAATAGAGTGATACCAAGAATTAAATCAGTAGCGAAGCGGTAAACCGGGTTAAGTCTATTTTGACGATTGACCAGTTTTTGACGAATATCTTGGAACCTAAAAGAGATAGAAAAAGTTTTGTCACGACCTTTTTTGTAGAGCCAATTGAGGGTTATAAAAAAGGTTATGAGAAAAATTTTGCTGTGTCCCTTAGATTCTAAGATATTCATCAAAAATTGGTCATTGGTTTCACTGGGATCAATAATTCCAGTGAAATCAATGTAATCATTGTAACCACGTGATTACCATATTTGTAATCACGTTTTGGTAATCAAGTGGTAATCATTTGTAATCAGTGTAATCTTTCGTAGTTGCTCCTAGTGAGACCGTGAATTTTGTTTTTGAATTTTCGAGTGCGTCATTTCTACCAACGCTAAGTCTCAGAGATCCCTGGCTCAATTTTTCTTGGAATCCCAGATGTTTATGGTTCATAACCTTGCATAGCCAATGCGTTTTGCACAAATCATTTGTCCGTAGAAAATTGATTCAATAGAGTTAAAATTTCTTCTTGTTCTGGAGAACCAACGACTGAATTATCTCTGAATTACCTGAGTAGAAATTTTGGTCAGGTCCAAGTCAGGACTGGATCAGGTCAGGCCTGACGATTGATCAGAAAATGATCTGATGACTGGATCAAGTCCTGATCAGGCCTAACAGTTCCGGATATGATCAAGCTGACGTATTCAAACCTGATGACCTGTCTACCGGAATCAATAATAATTATTAGTGATAACTAATCCAAAACAAAAGATAATTTCAATTTTTTCACAATAGATGGCCTCTCCTAATGAATCCCTACTGTAATTACCGTTGAAAAAACCTTCGTATTTTTTCCGATCGGGATCGAACCAGGAAACTTACGATTACTAATCCTAAGCCCTAACCACTAGACTATCCCGCTATTATTATTACGGAGACTCCGTTTTGCCTATATGATCTATATCTGGGTATTTGTTGACTTTGAGATTATTTATGATCTAGCCGATTTGCGCGTATATTCAGAGAGAGAAAATTTGTTTAGTTAAAATTTTATCCATTTCATTAATGGATAATAATCCTGATAACCATAACATTAATGAACAAATGGAAGCTTGATAATTTTTTTTCTAGTCAAGATAATTTGCTTGTGAGTGTGACACTTCGACTATATGTATATGACTATATGATCCAAATCGGATCAAATTGGGTTTAAGCAACCTGACCTCAGACTGAGATCATATCTACCTGATCAGAACTACATCTGAGCCCGTATGAAGTTTTTGGGATCCGATCGAGTGGATCAAAACTTGGTCAAGTCCTCATCAAGCGTGACCTGATCATGCCTACCTATAACCAGAACTTAATCTGAACTCGCCGTTAGTTTTTGGGATCCGATCGACTGGATCAAAACTTAGATTCTCGTCAGGCGTCACCTGATCATGCCTACTTGATCAGACCTTGATCTGAATTCGCCGTTAGTTTTCGGGATCCGATCGACTGGATCAAAATTTGGTCAGGATCTCATCAGGCGTCACCTGATCATGCCTATCTGACCAGAACCTGATCTGAACTCACCGGTAGTTTTTGAAATCCGATCCACTAGATCACAACTTGGTCAAGTTCTCATCAGAAATCACCTGATCAGTCAAATCTTACGAAAAATGGATCAAGTTCTGATCATACTTCAGGCAGATCTGGAACAATTTCCACTCGGGTATGTGCTTGTAAGTTTCATTCTGCATCAATGTTAGATATTCAGTAAATTTATTTTGCTGATAGCACTTATAAACGCCCAAATTTTTAGATGGAGTGATGGAGACTGCATTTTTCGGTTCTAATGCCCGCCCCTCCTTCCTCATTTCTTTGCAGTTTCTAATAATTAATTATTCCATCAATTCATATTTGATAAGAAGCCATTTTCTGTGATTTCAATGATTACAGGTGTTTAGTAATCACAGCATGTAATCACGAAATCATTTGTAATCATGTAATCACATTCTGTGCTCTTGCTAATCACGGTTATCACATAGGCAATATGGTAATCAGTGTAATCAGTACTGTAATCCTGGATAATCGATTACATTTTGTCATTGCGATGACACGGAATTCGCCTGTGAATAGCCCCTCGGGACCAGTACTGGGTATCGACCTACGGAGTCTTGGGTGCCGATCGACTATAAGGTTATAGTGTACTCTTACTTGATCACTTAGACGGAGACGGTGGCCGAAGCGGTTAAATCGCTCGGCCGGACGGCGGACCCGTGAGGCGCGGGTTCGAGTAGTCCGGCTTTGGGGCAATTGCGATTTTTAATCTTGCGGAAACCGTCGAACGGAAGTTTAACCACCGAGAAAGTCTTATGGGACAAACGGAGTACGAAAAACGTGCGGAAACAGAGGCTGTTTACTGCGCATTCACAAAGCGCAGAGGGATACACGCATACCACTCACACACGTTTGGGGTGCTCAGAGTGAGGGAACACTCTCCCCATTGTCGCTGATCGTTGGGAAGTTGGAGAGTAGAGAAGTTAGGGAGACTCTACTGTAGTACTTGAATGGGTGACCGCTTAGCTGTACCTCTCCGCGTCGGGTCTACTGGCGCTACATATGAATGTAGGGACCAACTATGCTCCTCGAGTCAGTGTGACCGATGAACAATCTAGAATCTCTGCAATATTGGTCGGCTGCATGACTGAGGTCTTCCATGGTTTCCCCCAGTCCAGGCCAAATAGGTGCAGTTGGGGAAGTCGGCCCATGGTAACGCCGAGGAGGGAATACCAGAGGCAAAAAAGAGAGGAGGGAGAGGTAGGCAGGGTGCGGGTGTCAAATCAAGAATTGTACTTCGATGACACCAAAAGTAACAAGTAAAAAATGAAAAAATATTATGGTGAATCCTATCATCTTAGCGAATGCAAATTATTCAAGAAGAATGAGAAAATTCAGGTGTGTTTCGAAGGATTTTCATATCATAATAATTGAAGCTCCAACATATTTCAATATTACTATTTAATGGTATCCATCCCTAACTTAAAAATCAATACAAATGGGAGAGTCCTTGAGAAATGCCATTTTTAGATATTCCGGCTGGATCGAGGTTACTCAGAAGATGGTCTTCCAACGAATTGAGGATATGGAAAAACACAGCATCCTGTCTGGTATGTCCTCCCGAAGCAGAGATTGATGCTTCTCGCGTCTGGATGTGTTTCCAACTCTGAAGGAAATTAGTTCCAGTGAAAATGAGTTTCTTGATGAATGAAATCAATCGATCAATTATTCCTAACAAAAAAAATTACGTACAGGCACATCTGTTTCTACGACAACGTTGTCTGCAACACTGCCAATGGGACGAACACTGGAATCACCCAAATGGCATTAAAACATCGCATTAACTTCCGGAGTCGTTTTGTTTTATTATACAGATCAAATAAATTCCACAGAATCGAAAGTATATTAGGGAGTACATCAGAATAATTATAGCTTATATAAACGGCTTACTTGGGTCCCCGGCCTTTGGCAGCTCCACTGTGCACTAGCAGCCGTTAGCACCATCGCAATGACCACAAAAATGGAGAGAAACTTCATGATGCAAACGAATTGGAAGACGTGGTTGATTTATCCCAATACAAATGGATTAGGGGAGGCACTTTCTTTTATATGCAGTCTCAATCTTTCCGGAAGTTTATTTTACTGGAATGACGCTCCTTCTATAAAAACGTTTGTACATATTGGATGGCGAAGATAAGAATATCGCTGACATACAGCTCTGTTATTAAAGTAAAAAAGAAGCGGGAAAAATAAGATGCATTTACGTCAACGTGTTGCATGAGTATATGCATTGTTCTTATGATAATAGTTCAGTGTGCGAACAGTAATTAGTTCAAGTTCTATCCAGGGATAAACTGCTATGCACTGAGAGGAAAAATTATTTTAGTTAAAATATCCATTTACTTGAGAGAAATATTCATTTTTTCAGTATCGTATTTCTCCAGTCGAGTGATTCCCAGGCAATCTTCATTAGATTTTAATTATGAAAATAATTGCAGATTAGATTTTAATTATGACAATTATGACAAATATTGCTCTAGAAGATGGGCATGTTAGTTATGATGTTGAGTGAACTCCCTCAATAATTATCAATAGTAAAAAATCAATCAAAATTCTTTCATCTAGAGAATAAGAAATTTAGGAAAAATGAATAGTCATTGGAGGAGTTTATTTTAGAACAACATGATTGTCATAATTGAAACCTAATGAAGCTCGCCTGGGAATGACTGAATTGGAGAAATAAGATTTTGAAAAAATAAATGCTTCTCTCAAGTACATGAATTTTTGGCAAAAATATATTTTTCATCACGTTGTGACGAAAAGTGAACTTTTCGGCACGCTCCGCGTGCCTAAAAGTCCAATTTCCGGCACATTGTGATGAAAAATATTGTTCGTAACTCGTGAAAAAATGTTTTTTAGCTCGTGGGATTATATCACTCGCCTTCGGCTCGTGATATAAACCTCCCACTCGCCAAAAAACACTTTTTTGCACTCGTTACGAAATATACTATTATTTCTCAGTGTGCCGGAGACCATGGCAGTACTCTAGCAAATCGATTGATAACTACCTGATGGCGATTCAACATGGGCTTGACTTGTTCACTCGGTCGATGACTTGTCGATCGTTGGTTGATCACTACTTGATGGTTTTTTGATTGATGGTCGATTTTTGGTTGATGGTTAGTCGATCGACGATCGATGGTCAGTTTTTGGTTGATTCCTAGTCGATCGATGGTCGATCAATTGACCGGTGATCCACTAGCACTCGACTTAGTGAATAAGTCGACCCCCCTATTGAGTGTTCCTTCAGGGTACACTGGAAAAAAAAATCCTTTTGCCAAGTATATTTACTTGCCAAAAGTAAATGTATATAAATAGTTGCATAAGACATGTGTAAATTTTCTTGTAGTTAGTAAATATAATCAGCAAAAGCAATTTTTTTTCTCAGTGTATGTAGTATCTCATGTCATTCTTGATTGGAAGGCGGATACGGCGCTGCGTGAAATTTACAGTCGCAGTCATAGGGAGAGATAGATCAGTCACAGAGAGGGACTAGGGTGCAAGACAGAAATAATAATCAGAAAAATGGCGATGATATAACCCAATATATTCATCATTATTATCCGTTAAGAATAGTTACGGAACATTTGTACATTATAACAATATTTACACATACAAAATTTTCTAGAGCTAAATATAAGAATTTTTACTCAACATCCTGTTCGGCGTCCTCTTCCACAGGGAGAATTTGGGCCGAATATGCTTGAATTCGTCTCTATCTCTGAAAAATTCAAGGCAATCGAAGAGTTAACTTAATATACCGATAATTCAATTATTTCAGCGGAACAAAATTTTACATACAGGTGCATCTCCCTCGACGACAGGAGAATGAACAACATTGGTTATTGCCGGTACACTGAAATCATAGAAATTAGATAGAAATTTCGTCTTTTATTATCATATTAGATCCAGAGACTGGATCTTTCTTTTATTGACACGCTACAGATTCTCAATGATAAAAGTAACTTACTCCGACACCCCGTGGTCTGCGGCCGGGCATACACCGTTGTCCACTAGCAGCCGCTAGCAGAATCGCAATAACGAAAAAAAAAGAAAGGAACTTCATGACAACGGAAAATTCTTATAAAGTTTCTTTCTGGAAGACAGTCGATTTATGGTTGTACAAGTAATCGAGGCGCTTGCGTTTATATGAAAAGTGGTTATCCGCAGTTTCCACAAAGTTGATTTTATTGAAATAAATTATCGCTTATAAAAATATTTGCACATATTGGATTCAATTGATGGTCAGAGTCATAAACTGTTCCGGAGGAAACGCTGTTGTATCATCTCTGTGCAATTTAGTTCATATTTCTTCATGCGGTGGGTTGATGAATGGTAGACTTGACACTGCAAAAACTTTTAGGTAATCGAGCCAAAAGTGAAGTAAAAAGTTCACGAAACATTAATCACGGTCCTAGAGATTGTCACAAGCTGTTCTCCGAAAATCTGTTGAGAATTCTAGGTATCGTTACCGATGCGAAGTAAGCGATTTTTGGAGGATTTTTCCAACATTTTAGAAGTGTCCCGAGTGATTTTCTCAGTAGAAAATCACCCTTTCTGCTTATGCTCATATCGTAACCTTTCGATTAGATATTGGATTAGAATAGACTTCATCATCGAGGCAATATCTGCAGCAATTTTTTTCTAATAGATCAGGGATGCGAAAAAATGACATGACACGTCAGTGACGGTCAAGTGACACGGCCAACTATGACAATTTATTGTCATGTGAGACAAACGTGGCTGTTTTACCCTGTGCACTGACAAAAATGAAGGATTTTAAGAAATACGTCTGTACTTATATCAAGAAACTTCTGGCTTGAAAATTTTCAAAAGTAAAATATCTTGCACAAAGAAAATAAAAACATTCGCCGAGTAATTTTGTACTTGTCCCAAAGACGAGGACAGTTTCTTGATGATAAGAAAGCGATTTCTCAAACCAAGTAAAATTGAATTAACTCATTTAATAGTTTTTCAGCTTCAATTATAAAATATTTTAATGCAAAAACCACTTGAATTGAATTGAGAACTTGTTTTCTTGATACGAGCAAATTGTCCTCATCTTTCGGACAAGTATAGAATTTCCTAGCGTAAGATTTTCTTTTCTTAGTGTGAGATATTGTGCACTTGGTAATTTTCAAGCCACGAATTACTTGATACAAGTAAAGAAATACTTCTCGAAAAACACTTGTCTTCTCAGTGTGACTGTCACATCCCATCTAATTAGTGGCACCCTAGGTGGCGACAACTAGTTCGAAATTCGAAAATTCCCCATGATTACCTCCATGGATGGACAATCACAAAACGTCAACATGCGTGTCAGTCATACTTCAGTCGAAAAAAGAAAAATCAGTGGTGAGTTTATTGACTAAGCGTCATTTTTCTCACAGGGAATGGCTCGAACAGTTGAGATCAACGAATAAAATTAATGATTTCACACCAATTTTTCATCAGAATTTTTGACACGATATTTATCTGAAAATTACACGCAATTTTGAAACCGGATATTCTCTGGGAATTGTCAACTGAAAAATTCACTCCACATTCAACATTCTTAGCCTGAAGGCCTTCAGCCCCACGTAGGAAATGCCAGTGTTGGAGAAACGGGCCAAGCCTGGCACAAGCCTGGGCTTGCCAAGTCTGGGCGCCCAGGCTTGGACCGAGGTTCGGCCATCCCTGGGGACCAGGGCTTGAGTCTCGGGGGAAGGGCGGGTAACCGAGCCTTGGTTGACAGATCTGGCCCAGCCTTGGCCGGACATTGGCATGCCGGACCTCGATAACTAAGCCTCAGCCAGCGGTGGCCCGGAGCTTGGTCATTGGGCTTGGTCATTGGTCCAGCCGTTGGTGTAATTGTAATGGTTAAGTCGTAAGGGTGAGATGATGAGAATGGAATCATAGGGGTGGAATCATAAGGGTAAAATCTGAAGAGTAAAATTGTAAGGGTCAAATCGCAATAATGGAAAGGGGCGAAAAAATCATAAGGCTGACATTCTGAGGGTTGAATGGTAAGGGTGGAAACTTGAGGGTAAAATATTAAGGGTGTAATCGTAAAAAAATGGTGACATTGTAGGTGTTGAAGTCACATGTTACTCGCTAATTATTACGAAAAGAAGAAGAATCGTCATTCAACAGTAATCCTAATTGTTACAATTATTATTGTAATTAATAATAATAATTATTATTATTCATTATTGAATTAATTTACCGATTAAACTGTAGTTGAATCACTTAATATTTCTATCAACTGAATAATAAAACATTCAAGTCGAAAAAAACCGAGATGGAATTAATATGGAAGATTTGAAGTAGAGGTTTTACGAATTGCGCGGTAGACTAGTGGTTAGGGCGTCGGATTAGTAGTCGTGAGGTCGTGGGTTCGAGCCCACGTTAGGGGGTAATATTTTAAGTTAACAAAATCGGTTTTTCAGCGATGATTGCGTTAGGGTTTGGTAGGTAGGGCACAATCAATACTAAAAATCATCCTAAAAAATGTTAATTATTTTGTTTTTGTTATTATTGATAATTGCCATGAACAGTTTGGCAGCCAGTGCGGCACCAGTCGCATGCCGGTATTGATTTTTTTTCCTCGTTGAACCTATTACGAATGCTGAGGAGTAATATTAAATTACTTGTATTTCAATCACCCATATTA
Organism: Diachasma alloeum; assembly: GCF_001412515.2. Lineage (NCBI taxonomy): Eukaryota > Metazoa > Arthropoda > Insecta > Hymenoptera > Braconidae > Diachasma > Diachasma alloeum. Next base: position 11,329 of record NW_021680645.1, read on the forward strand.
TCATATTCATGTAATTAAGTGATGTTTAATTGAGCCTGGCCAACGACTGGCAACCAACCCTGGGCCGAGATGGGCGCCCAGACCTGGCCCGATGTTATCATTCCAGGTTTCAACCAAGTCCGGCGCGGTCCCGGTTGAGGAACGGGTCCCGAAGTTCGGCAGGCCGGCCACCGGGCTTGGGCCAAGCTCGGCCCATTCGTTTTTTCGTACGTGGGTAGGCGATGGGCGCGTTGGCAAGTAAACCCTTGCACCGAAAAACCGGTACAATTTGGAAATTTGTGACAAGATTTTGTAACAGAAAAATTTATGACGGTCACATTACATCTAACTAGTTGATTGTCATATGCGAGTCGACAGTCTGCCCCAAATTATGACATGAAAAAACGTGACGTCACATGACCGTCATATTATTGTGACCTGACAGATTTCAAAACGTAACGTGATTTCGAATTCCTGTAATAGATGACGATAGAAGAAAATTGTTTATCGTCATATAAAAATTGGCCGGCGATTTGTCCGTCGAGTTGCCATCGAGGTCTTGAATAGTATATTTTGTCACTAGGCCGAAAAAAACTTTTCTGGCGAATATGAGTTTGCAATCATATGAGCTAGAAGTTTTTTTTGGCCATATGACGAACAGTATTTTTTGTCATGACGGTGAAGCGCTGCTTCACGGCCGGAATGACAAAAATTAACTAGCCCCATCGCAGCAACTTGTAACTTGTTGGGTTCCAAAACCGGAGATTGCATATTAATCGGAATGTTGCGATTTGACCGTGACATTGTAGTCTAGTTGTTTACGGCGCGTAATATTCCCATTATTGCCATGTCAAGAATGCCGTTTATCGTCTCATTCGTCGCATTCTTTCCTCTTATCTCGACTTTATCGATTATGGTGAAATCTCTATCAATGATAGTTTCCATTTAATTATTCTGAGCGGATCGGAATTTTTACATAGAGGTACATAGTTACATACATAATTTTTACATAGAAGTATCTCTGGTGATGATAAGCCCTTGAACAACGCCGATTATCGCCACGCGCTGAAATCAAACGTTCTATACATTTCAGTCATNTTGATTTTTTTTCCTCGTTGAACCTATTACGAATGTTGAGGAGTAATATTAAATTACTTGTATTTCAATCACCCATATTGTCATATTCATGTAATTAAGTAATGTTTAATTGAGCCTGGCCAACGACTGGCAACCAACGCTGGGCCGGGATGGGCGCCCAGACCTGGCCCGATGTTATCATTCCAGGTTTCAACCAAATCCGGCGCGGTCCCGGTTGAGGAACGGGTCCCGAAGTTCGGCAGGCCGGCCACCGGGCTTGGGCCAAGCTCGGCCCATTCGTTTTTTCGTACGTGGGACACGGAGAAAATTATTTTGGTGAAGTTCACCAACTAGTTGTCGAATTTCACCAACTGGATTGAACAAAATTTGGGTTCACTAACATACATACATATATGCTTACATACATCTCCCGGAAAATAGAATGATTGTAGACGTATGAAAAAATCGTATAGAAATTTTATATATGGATTGCGTATAGAAATTCTATAGGATTTGGGTATATGATATTCGGATATTGTTATACGAATATTTTCTATACATAAATTGTTACATAAATTTTTTGTTTTCATACGAAAGATGTCTAAACGCTCTAGAGAAAAACATAGAGAACTGTCGCAACTCCATACGAAATGTTTCTAATACATGTGGCAATGGATCGTATACGATCAAACCTGTAGAAATCGTATAGAATTAATTTGTATAAAAAATATCCGCACGGAGAGAAATATTCAATAAAAATTACGTATTTTTTCCATAATTCCGTAGCGAAATGTGGTTGTAGGAAATTTTACGGAACTGTCACGGAATTTTTCCAGAGCGTTCCGTAATTGTTTCCTGAATCTCCTGTGAAAAATTACGATACCGTTACTCAAATTTTCTGAGTCGAATCCGTAATCGATGAGCGAAATGTGAGTTCCGTAATTTTTACTGAACATTTCTCTCCATCTGTATAGAAATATCCGAATATCATATACGAAAATCCTATAGAAATTGTATAGGCAGTGTCTATTCACACGCTCCACGGCAACTTTGACCGTGNGTTTACGGCGCGTAATATTCCCATTATTGCCATGTCAAGAATGCCGTTTATCGTCTCATTCGTCGCATTCTTTCCTCTTATCTCGACTTTATCGATTATGGTGAAATCTCTATCAATGATAGTTTCCATTTAATTATTCTGAGCGGATCGGAATTTTTACATAGAGGTACATAGTTACATACATAATTTTTACATAGAAGTATCTCTGGTGATGATAAGCCCTTGAACAACGCCGATTATCGCCACGCGCTGAAATCAAACGTTCTATACATTTCAGTCATTACACTGTTAGAAAATTACTCTTGAAATTTCAAGTGAAAAAGCTTGAAATTTTTAAACTGGACATTTACCTTTTCAACAGATTGAGAATTCAAAAAAGTTATTGCTTGGATTTCCAAAATTTTCAAGGTATTTCAGGGGCGTGTGGACCTGAAAATCGAGAATTACTTAAATATTCAATAAATTAACTGATTCGTCAATGAAGAAATATACAGAAATCTCATGTAACTTTGTCGTTGTTCAAATTTCGGTAAATGTGGTTGTAGGAAATGCCCCTGAAAAACCTTGAAAATTTTGGAAATTCAGGCAATAACTTTTTTGAATTCTCAATCTATTGAAACTTGAATTGTATCTGATTTTCGATTTTCACAATGAATTAGGAAATTCAAGCTTTCATTGAAAAATGAATGATTGTTTAACATGAAAAACCCAATTTTGTTGAATTTTCAAGATAAATAAGAAATTTAGTTAGCGCTTTCATTTGAAATTGAATTTAACCTCACAACATTGAAAATTCCGATGACGCTGTGATTGAAATTTCAAGAAATTCCTAACAGTGCAGGCCGAAATAGTGGATTTCCTCTAAAGCCGAAAAAAACTTTTCTGGCGGTTGAGTAGCTTTTGATATACAGCAACATCTCCTACCCCACGTACGAAATGCCAGTGTTGTAGAAACGGGCCAAGCCTGGCACAAGCCTGGGCTTGCCAAGCCTGGGCGCCCAGGCTTGGCAAGCCCAGGCTTGTGCCAGGCTTGGCCCGTTTCTCCAACACTGGCATTTCGTACGTGGGTATACGGGACGTTTTCACGTGGATTCAAGGTAATTTCTACCGTGGATATATGGGAGATCGTGGGCCCTCAACTTGCACTTCTCAAAATAAATCTAGACAATAAACTAGACACATCCAATCAACTGATAAGTGATGTGCAGATAGTTGACTAGTAATTAATTTTCTCAAAATATTAATTCGTTGAATACGAATATCAGTCTAGATTAACGCAAATAAAAAATGAAATAAATAGTTGACAAATAGTTCACTAGACGCAAATAAATGATGAAATAAATATTTTTTTACATTTCATGTGAACGTTTTCTCAACAATATTCATATTTGTCTAATGGGGTCCGAGTGCAGGAGTGGGTGCCAAAATATAGTGCAAATGATTTTAAGGGTGATTTCCCAATCGGGGGAGACTCCTAGACCCCACTGGACAATGTTGTCACAAATGTGCTTTTCAACTCAATTTTTAGAGTTGAAAAGCAGAGTTCCCAACAGAGATGTCAGACAAGATGTGAGTGAGAATCTACCGTGGAGCACGCGAATAGACACTGCCAATTTCTATACAATTTTTTCATACGTGTAAGGCCTAGGCAGCGGTACGTGACTTTTTGGAGCCGCACTTTTTGACGCACCGAGAAAATACTAAATTTGGGTATCTTTTAACATCATTTGGGCGTGTCGCGCCAAAAAAAAAACGCCAAAAAGACCTCCGCTAGGCAGATGTAGAGATATGATATTTTTATGGTCATTATCAAGATTACATGATTCAGATTAGGAAGTTAACAAATAACGAAGATAAATCAAAGTAGGTAATCAGATCGTTTGGGTATCGCTTGAATAATCATTGACATTCGATCTACACGAAGAACGATTAAAATCACTTAATAATAATTAATTTCTAGTGATGTGATAAACCGAAAAAAATAGATTTTACTATGATCTAATTGAGATAATACTAAAAAATATTTGTTGTCACTCAGTTCGTGATGTTTCGTTCCACGCATGCTGCGCGTGCTAGAAATCCGCTCACGAACCTCGTGACAAAAATATGCTTTGTCACTGTGTCGAAAAATGCAAAACTTTTATTCTATGGAATCTGGAACAACAATCACACAATTAACAATTCTCCGTGAGATGTAATAAATATTATTGTTCACTCTATTTGTCAATATTCATTTTATTCTCTTCATCATAGGCTTTTTCTGTATTTTGACAGTGCACTGAGAGCACAAGTGTTTTTTGAGAAGTATTTCTTTACTTCTACACTGATAGAACGGATTAGTTATTGTTAACGAATGTATATTTGAGGAGCCTTGTTTGACTTGACTTTCGCCATTCAAGTGAACAATTCGTTAACTATTAACGAATATTCATTTGGTCATATTCAACTCTACCATTCGTTAATAGTTAACGAATCTCGTTTGGAATAAATGAATCATTCTATCAGTGGATGAAGAAATTCATTGCTTGAAAGTTACCAAGTGCACAATATCTCACACTAAGAAACAAAAATTTTACGCCAAGAAATTCTATACTTGTCCGACAGATGAGGACAATTTGCTCATATGAAGAAAACGAGTTCTCAAATCAATTCAAGTGGTTTTCGCATTAAAATATTTTAGAATTGAGGCTAAAGAACCATTAAATGAATTAATTCAATTTTACTTGGTTTGAGACATCGCTTTCTTATCATCAAAAATTGTCCTCGTCTTTGGGACAAGTACAAAATTACTTGGCGAAAGTTTTTATTTTCTTGGTGCAAGATATTTTACCCTCGAAAATTTTCAAGCCAGAAGTTTCTTGATATAAGTAAAGACGTATTTCTTCAAAACCTTTATTTTTGTCAGTGTGATTGGTTCGAGGTGAGATTACAGCGTGAGAGATTTACGTATCAGACCACACTGAGAGAGAAATAAACAAGTCCTAAACAAGTCTGGTTTGGGCCAACAAATCGCATGTTGAAAATTTCCAAAAAAGAAATTGTTTAATGCAAATTTGAAAGTCAAACATGAATAAATGCTCTGCCCTCGATAATAACGAACTATTTCGTCCCTAAGTTACAAGATTGCTATCATATCGTTATTATTATTTCATGTAAGGATTCATTTCTCGTCAGCGATTATTGAACAATCGAAACGAAAAACTACACGCACGAAAAAATTCAACAGAAAAACCTACCGAATTCGTTAGAAAATTCTATTGAATTTCTATTAAACTTTCTATTAATTTTTGGCTGATTCTATTGACATGTTCAATAGAAAACATTCAATAGAAAAAGTCAACAGAATTCGATTTTTCCATATAACTTATTCTTTTCATATATTTTCTATAGAATTTGCTCGACTCTAATTTTCCAAGTGTTTTTCATTCTATTTTTCTTTTCTTCTCATCAAGAAAATTAAACGAAAAAACTTGGAAAATTTGAGCCGAGACATTTCTATAGAAAATATCTCAATAGGATAAGTTATCTAGAAAAATTAAATTCTATTTACTTTTTCTACTGAATATTTTCTATTGCACATTTCAATAGAATCGGCAAAACACTAATAGAACAGTTCAATAAAAATTCAATAGAATTTTCTAACGAATTCGATAGGTTTTTCTATTAAATTTTTTCGTCCGTGTAGTATTTTTTGTTTCGCATGAAACGACCATTTTTCGGGAGCAAAATACGTATGGGAGTATCGAATAACGAAAAAGTGAGTTCTTGAAAAAGAACTTCTTTCCTTGGGCACGAAAAAATCAATTAGTCAAGAATTTCTACTTCATGCAAGATGGTGCCGCCCCACACAGGACTACTGGAGTATTTGAAACACTTTTTTCCGTTTACGTCACTCGTGTGTTAGGTTTAGGTTACCCTAAGTATGCCCAGGGGGGCATGAAATGGCCGCCTTACAGTCCTGAATTAAATCCCTGTGATTTTTGCCTGTGGGGTTTTCTCAAGGACAAGTGTTATGAAAAGCATCCGACGACTGTGGAAGAGTTGCAAGATGCAATTACGGATGCTGTCCGAGCTATTGATGAAAACATAATACAGCGCATCTATACCAGCTTCGAGCGTAGGATAGAGTTCTGTAGTACAAGTGATGGCGGATACTTGGAAGGGATTGTATCATAAGTTACCGAATGTTCTGTGTACAATAAAAAAAACAACAATTATTTACACTTAACCGTATTCAAGTTATTCGCAATTTACTTTTGTCACATACTATGGGACACCCTGTACATTATTTCCAAGCAAAATTAGAAGATCGTAAAAATGCCCGATTACAAAGCTTCCATTCGAAAGCAACAATTAAAAAAGTGTTGCGCGTTATTGCATATTGCGGTATGCAACATAGAAACTTCTAGATCTTGATGCAAAATTTTAGATCCTTCTGAAAAATCCAAGAAAATTCACAGGTTTTCTCGGAAATACAAGAGCTATATCGGATTTCCAAACAAAATTGGAAAAAAATTTCTTTAAATCTGAAATAATGATTAATCTCGCCTGTTGGTCGAGAGCGATTTCCATAACTGTACACTGATAGACAGGATTAGTTATTGTCGACAACTGGATTTGGTTGAAAGCTAGGGTCTATTTAATTTCACCAAATGTTCATTCGTTAATAGTTAACGAATGTCGTTTGGAATAAATGAATCATTCTATCAGTGTAGATTCCATCCGTGGACTCTCCCCACTCTGAAGCCTCCAGAATGACAGTATTTAACCGAATCTCCTACCAAGAATCATGAATAGTATCAGCGGTTCCAATATGATTAATACAATTAGCGTGGCGTTAATCAGTGTTTTCCCGTTGTTCTTCTTATTTTTCATTTACGCAAATTATAAATTGAATTATTGGAAGCGTCGGGGTGTGGAGCAGTTACCGAATACGGACTTATTTTTTGGACATTTTAAGAATGGTGTCTTGTTTCGGACAGCTCCAGGATTGCACTTGGGAAAGTTGCATCGCGCTGCCAAGAAAGACTCACCCTTCGTCGGATTCTACATATTGCACAAGCCCTGTCTACTCCTCCGGGAACCTGAGATCATAAAACAGGTGCTCATCAAGGATTTTGATAAATTTCCGGATCGGCATTTCGCTGGAAATGGGCAGAAAGATAGCCTGGGCATGAAGAATCTGTTTGGGGTGAAAAGTCCAACGTGGAAAGTCCTTCGACGTAAAATAACACCTGTTTTCACCATAGGAAAAATAAAACAAATGTTTCCACTCATGGCTGAAGTCGGGGAAAATATGACGAATTACCTGAAGGATCAGAAGATTCAGCAATCTGGGACTCGAATTATCGATGTACAGGAACTCAATTATAAATTTACGACTGATATAATTGCGAGTATTGCCCTTGGTATGGAGACAGATACCTTCAGTTATCCTGATACGGAGTTTTCGAAATTCGGTGAGTAACTTCTGCGAAGTAACACACAGAAAAACCCAAACGTAAATTACGTTTTGATAAACGTAATTTACATTTAAGGTCAATACGATGTCATCTAGCTTTTTTCTGTCTAGCTTTTTTTCTGGCTGCGGTCAAAATAAAAACGTAAATTACGCCTAAACAAATAAGTGTATTTTACGTTCATTAAAACATAATTTACGTTTAGAAAAACGTAAATTATGCCTAAGCAAAGCGTCTTTTACGTTTATCAAAACGTCAATTACGTTTATCAACAATACGAAAAAATCATCGTAATTTTCGATTTCGTAATCGAAAATAATGTTCATAATCGTCGCGAATTACGTATATGTAAAATTAATTTTCGACGACTTTACACGGAGAGAAATATTCAATAAAAATTACATATCTTTTCCATAATTCTGGAGCGAAATGTGGTTGTAGGAAATTTTACGTAATTGTCACGGAATTTTTCACGGAGCGTTCCGTAATTTTTATCAGAATCTCCTGTGAAAAATTACGATACCGGGACTGAAATTTTCTGAGTCGATTCCGTAATCGGTAAACGAATTGTGAGTTTCGTAATTTTTACTGAATATTTCTCTCCGTGTAAGCGTAATTTACGATTTTGTAGTCGTAAAATACGTTTATGTAATCGTAATTTACGGCGATTTTGAGCGTAATTTACGCTTCAGCTTCAAGCGTAAAAGACTTCTTAAATGTAATTTACGTTTAGGTTTTGTTGTGTGAACAGACGAAGAAAAATTTCTTAGACAAATTCATGTGCCAGCACTGAAAAGGTGGTGCAAGTCATACCCTTCGAAGAATTATTGTGCAGCAGTGGGAAAATTGTAGTGCAACAGTAGAAAAATTATTGTGTCGTACCAAAAAATTTGTCGCGTTGAATGAATTTTTCTGGTAAACAATAAGAATAGTTTCCCCTGAAACTTTCATGTTCATTTTCGCAGTACTAACTGTTCTCGTATGACATTTATATTGTTTTTCGGGTAAATACATTAGTTCTGCGGAGAATTAGATGAGACAGTGGTTTTATCAAGAAAATATTATCAACGCTGAGAGAAAAATATGATTCTTCTGACTATATTCCATCACCATCGATCTATAGTCAAAAAGTCCTCAACAATTTCTCATGGGTTACGGTAAATATGGCCGAAGAAATGATTATTACAATGGAATGTAGTCATTGCTAATATTTTATATTTCTACTCACGATAGATTTGTCGTGGTTAATTTTGGACTTTGGTTAGTTTAACTGCATTTTAATTTGCAAAAATTACGCTTGTGAAGTTACTATAATGTTATGTGCCGCATACAAAAAAAAATCGTATCGTTCACCAAAACTGCCTCAACTATTTTCTTATTGCAAATCGAACTTCAGATTTTTCTCTCAGTGAAGTCGTGTAGATCTGTGTCCAGTAAACACTCATAATTTCTGTCTATTTTCTTACCTACACGTATGCAAAAATTTAATAGAAAAACCTAGTGAATTCGTTAGACAATTCTGTTGGATTTCTATAGGTTTTTGGCCGATTTCATTGAAATATTCACTAGAAACTGTTGTATAGAAAAACTCAATATAATTCACGTTATTACGCAACTTATTCCATTAAGATATGTTCAATATTATTTCCTCGGCTGAAATTTTCAAAGTTTTGTTTGATTTTCTCGACGAAAAAAGAAAAAAAAGAATGAAAAAAACTTGGAAAATTTAAGCCGAGGAAATTCTATAGAAAATATCAATAGAATCGGCCAAAAACGAACGGAAACTTCCATAGAAATCCAATAAGATTGACTACACTGATAAAATGATTCATTTATTCCAAACGAGATTCGTTAACTATTAACGGATGATAGAGTTGAATATGACGCAATGAATATTCGTTAATAGTTAACGAGTGGTTCACTTGAATGGCGAAAGTCAAGTCAAACAAGCCTCCTTAAATATAAATTCGTTAACTATTAACGAATGAACATTTGGTGGGAACTAATCCGTTCTATCAGTGTATTGAATTTGCTAGTCAATTTGAATTTTTTCTATTGCATTTTTTCGTGCGTGGAAAGCTAAATTACTGCTAAAACTAACGTATCCTATTTTTCATCACGATGTGGTGAAAGTGGGTGAGAAATTTCGCTTTCCGCACAAGGGATGGAATATACCATTTTGGCAGAACTAATTTTTATTCTATGCGCAGATGAATTCTCTGGTGTCAGACAAACAATTTTTCTGATACAGCACAACATTTACGAAGGCTAAAAATTTTACTACTTTTCCGGTGCTAGCACGTAAATTTTTCTAGTGAATTTTTCTCCGTAAACATCCAAGTGATTTAATCTCCATTAATTTACTTCAAACTTTGTTCAATTCCTCATCGTCTTATGGCATTCTGTTTTAGTATCCAACATGTTCCATGGGTTCAAACGAAAAGTAGCCCTAGTTCTCTTATTCTTCGTACCAAACTTGGTGGAAAAAATTGATTCCTACATCCTTACGAATTTCAACTTCATCAGAAAACTATTCTGGACTGCTATCGAAGAGCGCGAGAGGATTGGCTCGAAAAGAGGAGACTTCATTGATTCCCTAGTGAAACTCAAAAATGGAGAACAGAACCCGGTTTACAGTTGAGCTATGTTTTCATAAATAGATTTGATCTCCCAAGAGGGGAAATTAATTGCAGTAGAGTATTTTTCGCCGCTGAGACGAAGCATATTTTTTGTCACGATATTCAAGAGCGGCTTTTTAGCACGCAAAGTGTGCGTGTAGCGAGCCTTCACAAACGAAGTGACGAAAATATTTTTTTGTCTTTAGAATTCGAAAGAGACAATCTTATACACCAATTGGGTGTTTTTTTTGCGGGTTTGGAGTCCAGCTCAACTACTACATCATTTACACTGATGGAACTGGCGAAAAATAAGCAGTGTCAGGACCGAGCTAGAGAAGATATTTTGAGAGCTATTGCTGAGCATGGTTGGGGCTATGAGGCCATAAATGATATGAAGTACTTGGATCAATGTTTTGCGGAGGGTCTGAGACTTCATCCTCCAGTGCCTACTATTGACAGGGTTACGAGAGGAGAATATAAGGTAGGAATTGCGGATTATCTAGGGGTGCGCACGAGATGCAAACGAGACTTCACATTGGAGGGATTGTCTCGCTCTAAAACAAGATGGAAATTTTCGGGATTGTCTCATTCTTGACAGGCATAGGATTGTCTCCACTTTTCACGACTCCAAGAAATTTTGTCTCCTCTCGTTCCCTCCTTTTTCCTATTTTTAACGTGCACGAGACCGAAACCGAGACTGAAACCGAGATCAAACATAAAAAACCAGAAGAAGTGAAGACTGTGACGAGACACATTATCTCCAAGTCTTGATCAGAGGAGACGGTAGACAGTCCCAAAAATTTCCACGTTTTTTAAAGCGAGACGATCTCTTCAAAATGAAATCTCGTACGCAGCCCTAGGATTATCGCTCTAAATATTACCAAACCGTAATATTGCGGTAATAAATATTGCGCAACTATATTGCGGAATAAAATTACATTATATTAATCCGATAAAATTTTTCGTCCGATTTTTATTCTTTGCTATTTTTTTAATGCATTCAATCAAAATGTGAGGGTAGAAATTGAATTGATGGGTATTCTTTCATTATTTGAAAAAATATATCAATTTTAAAAATTTCCGGAGACATTGAAAAATCGAAATTTTTATTTTCTTGCTGATCACGTATCTCTGTTCTTTTTTTCACTTTTTTCCATTGAAATTAGATCATAGAAAGGGAACAGATTGATATTTTTTCGCCATTAAAAAAAAAATCAGTTTTGAAATTTTTCAGAAAAATGAAAAATCGTTTTCTTTTATTTGCTTGCTGATCATCTCTCCCTGCATTTTTCTCATTTCCTCTCAGTGAAATCAGATCATGAAAACAAAAAATTTCATTTTCATTTTCATTTTTTCAAGAGAACATTTGGTTTGTTTTCCCGAAAACTGGTATCGGCAAAGCTAAATAATTTCTAGGAGAACCATGTTTTTCGGGGAGAATAATGTTTCGTCCTCGTGAATATATTCCTTCTTCGGTGAATTCTTATGAAGTTTACTCATTTCAAAGGATTATGGTACAACAAATTGTATGTTTTCCTGCCGACAACTTGAATTCTTGTAGAGATATTTCTAATAGTCCTGAAAAAAATTTAATTTTTCTGAAGGATCTCAAATTTTCTTACATCAAGTTGGTGAATTTCGATGAAATAAATCTGTTCCACTCCACCAAATTTTCTCACACGGAAAATATAATTTTTCTTCAGAAGTACTTTTTTCTCTAAGTGCATCATCAGACTTCTCACTCAGCTGTTACTTTTCAACTAATCCTTCTGTACGCTCAGTAATAATGATGATTAATCTCTAAATATTCAAATGGGTCCCAAGGGTCCGCAGGGCCAAAGATCATCGCCGTTACCCCTTCTTGTAACACCAAGTAGACTTATAATCAAATAATAAAATAAAGGATTTTGACCCTGTTGACGCTTGTAATCTTGCTGTACCCTGTGACCCTTATAGCCCTCATGAAAAAAAAATTGACAAAAAATATATAATTCAGCTGGATCTCAAAATTATGGTATAATTGTGATACCATCACTTTTTTCTATGGTATATGGTATCAGAGGTAGAATTATGGTAGCGATACCATAATTATGGTGTATCTGGCAACACTGAGTCGTACTGGAGAGATTGTAGCCTTCGGTTTCCTATTCCCCCACCATTATGTTATATGAAACTCAAAGACTAGAGTCTCGCCAGTACGCCTGTACACTATCTCAAACTATGTTATAAATTGATTATCTTATAACAGTAGGCATCTGTTGAGCGGGCCATTATCGTTTTCTAGACAGTATCACACCAGGGTACATTGGGACTCTGCATCATTGAGCGGGGGTACGCCAAAAGTTTTCCGTTACCATCAGTTGTCCTCGTAGTCCAACCTACAATACAGTAGGGGGAAAAATCGGTTCCGCAGCACCCCACGGAATGGGAGAAGTTTAAATCGTTTGAAGTATCAAATCAAGTGAACCTTACATCGTCATTGAAGATGAAGAAGATTCTACTCGGAAATTTGGTGTTTCTGCAGACCTTCATTGAAGATATCGCGATTTTTCCCGCATTTATTGGGAGAAAAATTGAATTAAAAATGTTCAAATTTTTCTTTTCAAAAGTCTATGAAAATTGTTTCAGTTTTTAGTGCAACAAATTCCACTGCAAATACTACGATTTTTCAAAAGTTTTTTCAGTATAAGAATTGAATGAAAAATCGTTAAATCTTTTCTTTCAGAATACTATGGAAATTCTTTCATTTTTGAGTAAAACGTATTGTTTGCAGATTGATTTTTGCTACAGCATTATGATGATATTCGTTATTGAGCCACATACCACCCGAGTGGAGATTTCGCTCAATTTGCCGGGGTCTGAATCAGTTTTAGATTCAATACTGATCATAATTGCTTGAGTAGACTGCCGGGTAAGAATCTGATAAAATTCGGAACAGAGTACAGTCGAGGCTTTATATAAGATCGATCTCTCTATCGACTTCTCTATTGGGAACTCTGAGGGGGGCGTGGCCAATGCCTTGGCCGCCTTGCGGCCGAAATTCGAACTAGCGTGAGCAGGTAATCGTCAGCACGTTCGTATAATCTCTTTTGTAAACTTTTGGATTATGTGTAGGAATACTCAATAAAAACACATTAGTTTTATTCTTCAAAGTAAAACTCTTTAATGATCGCACGCAGAAGGTATATCTTTCTCCAACGAAGTCTCTAGGACGACTAACTAAAAGTCATGAGAGTTTTCACTCTCTGGACCCATTTGACAAAAGGCCCTTGTTTCAATTTTCTTCAGCCTCTCCTTTGTGACTCACCATGAGGACTGTTTTTCTTCACGTCTCTATTTTCTAAGAAAAGCCATAAATGTCACCCTGAGTGTTTGGGTGGAAAAGAGAAAATGTTTAACTAAACTAAGAAATTAATTTTTGTATTCAGGCATGAATTCCAACACGCCCCCTCAAAAATTAATCTATTAACCTTAACTAGTTTTATCATATAAAATGTGTACATCTAAAAAAAATATTACTGGATTGAGATACACCTTCTTTATGCCTTCTGGGAATACTGTGTATAGCGCTACAAACTGATCAGGTGAAAAACCCAGGGAAAAACCTGATCGCCCTATACAAGTCATATATATCAACTTATCATCTAAATACATTGTTTTAAACTATGTCACTTTAAACATAAATTCTTCCTGAATTCCAAGAACCCTGCCGATGGGAGTGACTTCGTTAATCCATCTGCTAATTGCTTCCCTGTTGGAATATAAACCAATTTGATTACATTCTTTGCAACTTGTTCTCGAGAGAAATGATATTTTATGTCAATATGCTTGGATCTCTTGTGGCTTGACGGATTACTGGCAATACTAATACATCCGGTATTATCTTCATAAATTATAATTGGTTGATTAATTTCAATATTTATACTAATTGCAAGTGATTTGAGCCATAATGCTTCCCTCACTGCTTCGAATAAAGCCATATACTCTGCTTCAGTGGATGAAGCTGCAACAGAGGTTTGCCTTCTTGTATTCCAGCATATTGTACATTGTTCGAATAGTTTGAATAAGTATCCTGTGGTACTCTTTCTATCCGAACTATCATTTCCTCCCCAATTGGAATCAACATACCCTGTCAAAATGTCATTGTAATTACTTCTTTCATAGACCAATTGCAAATCTTTTGACCCTTTTAAATAACGCAAAACTCTCTTGAGGCATTTCCAAAGAACCTCATTATTATTATTCATGTATCGACTCAATATATTAACAACAATACTCAAATCTGGTCGAGTACAAACCATCAAGTACATCCACGATGTTTTGACACTTCGACAAGGTGCATTACAATTCTCTTCAGAATTCAAACCTTCATAATCAACATTACTCTCCATAGGAGTATTCACTTGATTACAATCATGCATATTAAATTTAGTTAATATTGCTTCAATATAACTACTCTGATCAAGAGTTATTTTATCATCAGACCTTGTAATTCTAATTCCCAGAAAAAGCTTGATCTCGTTCAGATCTACCATTTTAAA